>NC_138764.1:107352758-107625738 GCF_965113315.1 Podarcis vaucheri | reverse complement strand
GCCGGGCCAAGAGTCTCACTCGCCAGCAGGCAGCTTCCCATCTTCATCTCATAGAACCACCCTGGGAGCAAACCAGAACAAATGTTCAGCAGAGACCCCAGGAAGAAGTCTGACTCCTGCAGAAGATTTGTGCAGGCTGATCAGGACGTTTCTTCCTAAGGAGGATGAATGCGAATAAACAGCTTGTCTGGAGAAGCAAAGTGTGTTGGGGGGGCAGTTTGCAAACAAAGCTGTCTTGGTACTGAGAACGCCACATTTAATTTTTTCAAAGTGGAGGTGAGTGTTGGTGTCAAGGGCTTCAACATCTGTGGTAACAATCTATTGATAATGTCCCACAGAAAACAGAAAGCTGGATTTGGCCCAGCAGGGTCCCCACAGCCCCCATTCTGCCCCTGACACCATCAGGGCCTCCCATGCAGGGCAGCTGCATTATGGCTGACATTCATACTTCAAAGCAGCAATGGGGAGCTTAAAGTGAGCAGCTCTCTACTGCTCCTTTGCTAGGAGCCAGGGGGGCTGGCGGGGGGGGCAGCCCTGGCTGACGCAGGAGGAAAGAAGGCTGCTTTCTGCAAGCCTTGGCAGCACGGAGGGCTTCTCCTTTGCCCTGCAGGTGCCTTTCCAATGCTGGGCGGGAGAAAGAAGCCCTTTGCCAGCCCACAGGTGCCTTGCCATTTCCCACAGGCAGGTAGGCGACTGACTGGCAGGTAGGTGCCCCTCCCACCTGTCAAATTTGGCTCAGGGTGTGTGGGGGGGGGGCAAATCGAAATCTGGGCCCCAGAGCCCAAAAGGTTCCCCACCCTGCTCTGTTTGGACTCGTCAGACGCAAACTCCCAACAAAAAAAAAGTTACGTCAGGCATTCCTCAGACTGCAATACCCACCCCAAAAAGAAGCCAAACAGGTCAGCGAAACTGAAATTGTACCCAGGAATGATAATCCACGACAGGGCAGACCTAGAAGGGGAAATGGCAGAACAGCACCAGTTGCTCCCAACTACCCAATAAAGCTGCTCAGTCAGTAGAGCAGGAGACTCTTAATAATTTAATAATAATAATTTTAGTATTTATACCCGGCCCATCTGGCTGGGTTTCCCCAGCTGCTCTGAAGTTCTGGATGGTGAGTTCAAGCCCCATGGTGGGCAAAAGATTGCAGGAAGTTGGACTGGGCGACTCTCACAGTCTCTTCCAATGCCACGATTCGAAGACTCTTTCTAAGGTTGGTGTGGGCTCAGAAATGGAGGAGGATCCAATAGACAGAGGAAGAATGGCAGTCAAAGTTAATAGAATATATAGAAATGGCAGGATTGACAAACAGAAGAAGAGATCAGGATAAAAAAGTATTCAAAGAAGATTGGAAATGTTTTGCAGACTATATGGATCATATTGTAAACATAAGTAAACAGTAAAAGTATAGATTCAGCAGTAAGAAATATGAGATATAAAGCTGAGAAGAATAAGATATGGGGGAAATTAGAATATGCAGTGGAAAAGAAAGCAACAAAATGAACCATGGGAGGGGAGTCACTGTCCATTGTTTAAGTCTTGTCATTGTTTCAAGTGTAAAAATTGTAAATGATAAAAAAGGCTCTTTCTAAGCTGCCTCATCAGTAACCTGGAGCCATAATCCTGGGCAATGAGCCTTCCCTTCACGGACCGGCCCTTGCTGACAGACAGGCCACCCCCCCCCCACCGCACTTAGTAGCAGCAACAGGACACAGCAAACAGTAGCATAGAGGCAAGGAGCAGCCCTGCAACAGCCCCAAATGCCCACTCTGCCCCCCCCGACTGCTCTGGCAACACTATTCGAGAACCTCTTTATCTCGCCTGCAACACCAGAGTCTCGTTCCCTTGGCACATCTTCCCTTCAGCTGCCATCTCCCATCCAGTCCACACAAACAAACAAACAAACAACTGCACGCCCAGCTGGCACTGGAAGTGGCAACAAAGAAAAGTCAGCTGGGGATATTTATGCTGGGAAACTGCAGGGAGTCGGGGGCATCAGGCAGGCATCAGGCAGGCCCCAGCCACTGGCCAGCAGCTCTCTCCCTTGGAACAGCATCAAACAGCGACACAAGCCTCAGCTACATTTGGAGACCCGTACACGCTCCGTCAGCAGAGTGTGTAAATCACCTCATAGCAGAAGAGGCGGACAGAGAGATGTGCAAGCATAATGTACAGCATTTATTCAGCATAGTTCAGGAACAAAGGAAAACATGTCTGCATCCCTTCGTGTCCAGCAAAACAGCAGTAACACAAAAGCTATATACAAAGGGAAGTTCCCAGCAAGAGCTGGAAGTAAACAGGCATGTGACACACAATAGTCATGCCTGTACCCTTTTAAGGTGGAACGGAACTATATCCTAACAATTTACACCTCCCAGAAGACTCTGTAGCTGTTGAGGGGACCACCATTCAAGGAAGGGGCTTTGGAGGGAGGCCTGCAGCAGGAAAGAGGCTCCACCTCTGAACGGAATCCGAATGAGGGGTTTTTATCAGTGCCAGGATGTGAGCATTTTTGTGAAAAGCAAAAGAGCACTAGAAGAGCCGGATCAGGCAAAAGGGGGCCCATCCTGTTCTCACAGTGGCCATGCAGATGCCTCAGTGGGAAACCAACAAGCAGGATCCTGGCACAGGAGCAACTCTCCCTCTGTGGTTTCCAGCAACTGGGATCCAGAAGCTTCGCTGCCTCTCACTGGGAGCAGAGCAGAGCCACTGGGGCCCCTGAGCTTGAAGGAGCTGGTTTCCAAGGAGAAAGCTCCAGAGCAAACAAAACCCCAAAAACAACAAGGTGCCTGGAAACGGATCTCTAAAGTGCCGGAAAAGAGCAGAGGAAAGCTAATTGCAGAAAAGCTCTGAGTCATGTCATTTATCACCATTTATGCGTTTCTGCATTTGGTTTCTTCTGACCTCCCTGCTTACCATTTCTCCCCTCCAGCGTGTAGACATGCACCTGCCACTCAGGAGCTCACAGCCGGAGTCTGAGGAAGTAGACTCTTGTGCCATGTTATTATGGCATGTTATTATAACAAGCCCATGTTATTGTCTTGAAGGTGCCACAAGGCTCTTTACCATTTCTGCTGCAGCAGACCAACAAGAGGGCAGCTGCCTCCCAAGGCTGCTCTCCCTAACGTGGCAGCAGACCAGGCCAGGCCAGCCTCCCTCCTCTGCTGAGCTTCTGATGCCCCAGCGGCAGGGCCTCCTTCTCCTCCTGCTGCTCCTCTTCCGCTTTGTGATTTGTCTTCCAACACACCTGCGGAGTGCCTGGGTGGTCTCCTTTTCTCACCCCAGATTGGGGAGGGGAGGGACAGGACACTTAGCGAAGGAGGATCTTTGCCACCTGTGTCTTCCATTTGCAGCAAAGAGCTGGATACCTGGGGAATGACTGTGCCCTGGAACAGTTTGGACCCGACTAGAGGGGTGCCTACCGTTCATTGACTGCCCAGGACCAGCTGCAAGATGTCAGTGTTGTTGAGCAACCATTGTGTTCAGAAACTGAGCATAAATGTAAGTGGAACAATTGCCAGGAAGGTCTCAGTAAAGTCACATTTGATTTCAAAAGAGGAAACTTTCCCAAAATGAGGGGACTGGTAAAAAGGAAGCTGAAAGGCAAAGTCTGCAGATTTGAGGAACGTCCCCTCAGTTCCTTCATCCAGGGGGCTTATAAAGACATTGAACAACAATGAACCATGGCAGAACCCTGCAGCGCCCCCTCTTGTCACTTTTTCCAGGATGACGAGGAACCAATAATGAGTCCTCTTTGGGTTCGGTCAGTCAACCAGCTACAAATCCACCTAATGGTTACCTCGTTCAACCCACATTTTACCAGCTTCTCTACAATAATATCATGGGGGGCTTTGTCTAAAGTCTTACTGAAATCAAGATACACAATGTCCACAGCATTCCCCTGATCCATCAAACAAACAAACAAAAAGAAATGAGATTCATTTGACATGACTTATTTTTGAGAAACCCATGAGGGATCTTAGTAACCACCACATTTCCTTTTGGCTGAAACAAATTGTTCAGGGTTAAAACAAAAAGGGATTGTGAGGAGCTTCAAAAGGACCTCTCAAAACTGAGTGAATGGACAGGAAAATAGCAGAGAAACTGAGTGAATTATTTCACCTGTTTTCCAAGCCAAAGATACAGTACTGGGCTTGCTCACACCAGAGCATTCTTTAGATGCAAATTACTGTCTCACTATTCAGATTAGACCCATGTTGCCCACACCCACACGTAGTTGAACTGGTATATGAGGAGCCCTTTCCTGTTCATTCCAAGAGGCCTTCTCTCTGCTGTTTGTCCTCACCCTCTAATTTATTGATTCTATTATGCCAATTAAACACTGACAGGACATGAACACAGCAGCTGTGCAAGCACCTTGGTTCCTTTTTATAAAAAAATTCACCACCCAAGAAATGTGTAAAAGCAGAGTCAGGCAATTTCCTCTCTCCCTTCCCTTCAGCCATGATTCTGTCTCCGTACACCCATGTGGCTTTGCAGACCCTCAGCCGGGTCTTTCCTCAGAGCGCATTGGTCCCTGGAGTGACCTGGTCAGTGAGTCCTGGGTCATGGGCAGACCATTCCCTCGTGAGGTTTGGGCTGAAGGTGGCACATGCCACTCTGCAGGTTGGTCCAGTCTTGGAGGAAGAGGGAATCGGATGGATTCATGAACACTTGGTGGTGGGGGGGGGGGCATGTTTCCATCTGACAGAGCTGGCACTCCTGCCAGGACTCTTGTCTCACTGTGGAATAAGAAGATGTGCAGAACCATTGACACGGTTGCCCCAAAGTGCCCTCATTGCCACTAGGGAGCCTGTAGTCTGTGTTGGCATTCCAGTGACCTGCCTGCAATGAAACAGGAGGCTCAGTGGCTAAAGCACAGGTGGCATAAGGCTCAGAGGAAGGCAACCAAAATGGTCAAAGGCCTGGAAACGATGCCTTATGAGGAACGGCTAAGGGAGCTGGGCATGTTTAGCCTGGAGAAGAGGAGGTTAAGGGGTGATATGATAGCCATGTTCAAATATATAAAAGGATGTCACATAGAGGAGGGAGAAAGGTTGTTTTCTGCTGCTCCAGAGAAGCGGACACGGAGCAATGGATCCAAACTACAAGAAAGAAGAGTCCACCTAAACATTAGGAAGAACTTCCTGACAGTAAGAGCTGTTTGACAGTGGAATTTGCTGCCAAGGAGTGTGGTGGAGTCTCCTCCTTTGGAGGTCTTTAAGCAGAGGCTTGACAACCATATGTCAGGAGTGCTCTGATGGTGTTTCCTGCTTGGCAGGGGGTTGGACTCGATGGCCCTTGTGGTCTCTTCCAACTCTAGGATTCTATGATGCTATGATTCTAGGTGAGGCTGCACCACCATGCTCACCACCTGGCTGTGCTGGCAGCATAGAAAACCTGCTTTTCCTCTGCCACCATTGCGTCCCTAAGTTGCCGTCTGGCAAAGCTTTTCTGAGAGGTGAATGGGCTTTTGCCGTCTGGCCAAGGGAGTGTTGCCCTGCCCCCCTCAAAGACCCACAAACACAGAGACAAAGCTCTTCAGGAACAAAATTGCTCAGATTCAGGCGGACGTGGATGTGCCACATCCAGTGGAAGTGTCTAAAGCATTGCCTTTCCCATCTACGCTGGATTGGTTTAGATCATTGCAGCTTGAGGATGTGGACAAGCTGCTCAAAATAGTGTGTCCCACCTGTCCCCTTGGCCATTCACTCATCCCAGGCTGGGCTACAGAATTAAAACTCAAGACTAAAACCAATGTAAAAGAACTTACAAGCAGAAAAATAAGGTGGTCCTAGAAACACGCAGCTCAAGTGTCCAAAGCCAGGGCAGAGAGGTGTCTCTTCAGCATCCCCGGAAGCTGCACAATGAGGGTGCCAGGCAAGCCTCTGTGGGGAGAGAGGGCCACAGCTTAGGGGCTGCTACAGAGAAGACCCTCTCAGGGGCCTCTGCTCCACCCCACCCCCCCACCCCGCCTCTGAGGGCAGAGGAACTACCAAGAGGTCTCCCTCTGTCAATCTCAGCTCCTGAGAGGGTCTGTAGGGAAACATTTGGGGCCAGAGTGGTTTAACAACTTTGAATTGAGCTGGGAAAGGAACTGGCAGCCAGTGCAGCTGTTTTGAAACAGGGGTTAACTAGAACCCCAGCCAGTAATTAAAAAGAGCTCATTGCACTAATCCAATCTGGAAGTCCAGAGCACAGTGGCCAAGTCCTCTCTGTCCAAAAGGGGTCATAGCTGGTGAAACAGCCAGAGTTGAAAAAAGGCCCTCCTGGCCACTGAAGTCAGCTGAGCCTCCAGCAACTGGGTCCAATCCAGGAGTACCTGCAGACTGCAAACCGGCTCTTTCCAGGGCAAAGGCCATCCAGGAGAGGCCGCCTCCCTCCTTCCTAGGTGAGAGAACATGGGGCACATAAACATCTCAGTCTTTTCAGGATCCACCTTCAGTTCCTTGGCCCACATCCAACCATCACTTCCTCCAGGCGCTGGTCTAGCACCTCAACGCCTCCCTGATTCAGATGGAGGAGAGAGATAGGGCTGGCTCTCATCTGCATATTGATGACAGTTCACTCCAGCTCTCCTGACAGCAGCTAAATATAGATGTTAAAGAACCTGGGCTCCTAGACCCGTGTCCATCTTGGCTTCTTAGTGTCAGCCATAGGGGGCTGACTGGGGGGGGGGAACCACTGACCTTGAAGGAGGTGGTAGAGCATTGTCTCCTTAGAAAATGCTTCCTGGACCTAGAACTGCTGGCTTCCCTTTCGGAGGCAAGGCACTCAGGACAATTGGGGGGGGGGTCCACTTTCAGGCAGGCTTGGAGGAAGCTGATTACTTGGGTCCCTTCTAGTCTGGTTGCCTGGGAGTTGTCCACCTTGTCCCTTGTGCTATTTGCCATCCACTGTATATGCAGCCTTTGGGAGCTGCCATCAGGAGTTTTGGAGTGAAGTCCATCTTGCCAAGCAGACCCTTTGGCAGCAGCCCATCTGCTTGGCATACCTTGCCATGTGGGGCCATTGTCATACGGAGGGCCTGCCCTGATGCTGGAGGTGCAGAATCAGCCGAGAACTTCTCTGAACTGTTCTGTCTTGGACTTTTGTTCTCGTTGTATGTTCTGTAGTTAATAGTATTAAATGTTTTTATTTTCTGTTTGGGATTTGTAAGAGATGTCCCACCTTTTGTGTTCTGAATAACCTTTCTTCTTAATAAATTTGGAAAAAGGATTTCCCCCTGCTTTTGTCTTTTGTGCCTTTCTGCCAGGGAAGCTGAACCAGTGCTTAATCCTTTAGTCGCCTACCAGAGCCTGTGGGATTTATGTCTGTGCCACGGTAAAGTGACACAGAGTGGGGCAGCCCTGTAAAACTGAAGAGTAATCTCCTTCTTTAGGTTACTTTTCAGGGGCTGTTCTGAGATAAGGAAGTGGTGTCAGCAAACTACTGTTCCGTTTTTGTGTTCTGAAAAAGCTTTTGCGTACCTGTCTCTCTTCCTGCTGAATTTGGAGGACAGGTTGGAGAGGTAGAGAGCATGCGCAAATGCTACAGCACCTTTTTACATTGGCTATTAGCACCCTAGATGTATATTTTTAGGACCCACCTTATTTTTGTGGTTGTAGGTTGTTCTAAACTGTTTTAACATTGTGTCTTAATTGTTGTGAAGTGCCTACGGACATTACACTGAACAGCGGGCAATAAATCATATATTTACATATATATAAGCTCCTTCCGTGCCCTTTTTAGCATACTCAAAAAGAAATGAAAGCAAATTATCAGCGTACACACACACACACCCCTCAGATTGCTATCGGGTGCATATTTTTCCTTTGTGGTTGGCTTGTGCTGTTTTCTGGTTTTGCACATAGCAGAGTGACCAAAAAACAAAGTCAGGATTCCTCCATTCAGGAGCAGACTACAGACAGAAAAGAGATGACGGCCTCAATTGAGGAAGGAGGGGGCATGGAAGGGGAGTAGCAGAAAGTGACAACTGATTCAGTCACCCAAAAACAAATCGCCTGAGACCCACAGGGCAGATGCCACACCTGAACTAACTTGAACAGGAAAGGTGGGTTTTTATGAGGAGGAACTGGGTAGAGAGCGGTCCCTCAACGGGGTCAGCCAACGAAGCTGAATGTTGAAAGACAAATGGAAGTACAGAGGTACCTTGGTTTACGCACAGCTTAGTTTATGAACAATTTGGATTAAGAACGCTGCAAACCTGGAAGTAGGTGTTTCGGTTTGTGAACTTTGCCTTGGAAGCAGAACATGTTCTGCTTCCTGTTGAGTGCAAATTGAGTCCCCTGCTGTTATGGGAAAGCATGCCTTGGTTTAAGAACGCTTTGGTTGAAGAATGGACTTCCGGAACGGATTAAGTTCGTAAACCAAGGCACCACTGTATATTGACGTGGAGTGCAGAGTGAAACTGTGGAACTCAACGACAAAGGAAGGGCCTGGAGGGCCAGGCCAATGGGGGCCCCTCTAGTCCATCACCCTCTTCTCACAGGGGCCAACCAGGGGCCCCGAGGAGAAGCCTTGCAAGTGCCAGAGGACCTTCCCTCCCATGGTTTCTGGCAACTGGTATTTGGAAGCACTGCTGCCTCCAGCTGTGCAAGGGGAGCAGAGTCCTCCTGGCTAGGAGCCGGGGACAGACCTCTCCTCCCCCCCCTTAAAGCCATCCGGGTTGGCGGCCATCCTGTGGCAGGGAGTTCCATAGTTTCACCGTGTGCTGCAGAAAATGCTCAGTGGGGTCCAACTGGCTGCCCCACTGAGAGAGACCCCCTTGCAAGGCGCTGAGGGGCCAAAGGAGGCAAGCGGGGGGGGGCCTATGGGGTGGGGGTGGCGCTGTGACACCAAGTCCTTCCCTTCTGTCTGCAGAAAGGCAGACACAGGCAGAATGACAGGCGGAGCTGCTAATCCACCAGCTCAGGCATTCTTGGCAGGGGAGGGAGAAGGAATCCAGAAACCACAGTGGCTCAGCCTTTGTTTCCCAGGCTGGTCCTGGCCTGCCCACCACAAAGCCCAGGGCCGCCTGAGAGGCAGAGAGGGCAACGCGGGGCCACTTCCTGCTCCTCCGGCTGGCAGGAGATGCCTGTGGCTGGGGGGGGGGGAGCAGGGGGTCCTGGAGCAGGTTGCAGCACCCGCCTCTTGGCAGGGCTTCTCTCCTCTGCAAGCGCCTGCCGGCCCCCCCCCCATGACCCTCCCTCTTCCCACACATGGGGAGCCGGCTAGGGCCACATCCTGACATCCGTGGGGAATCCTGGGAACGGTCCTTCGATAAGGATGCCGGGAACTGTAGCTCTGTGAAGTCAGCGCTCTTAACAAACTACGCTTCCCAGGACCTTTCGCAGGTGGATGTGGCCAGAGGGGGGGGGCTCCACTGGGCCCTTTCTGGGGGAGAGACCACCCCCCCCCCCACATTCCACAAGGGCAGAGCACTTGCTTGGCATGCAGAAGGACCCAGGTTCAGTTCCTGAGAGGCCTGGGAAACCCCAGGGAGCTGCTGCCAGTCGGTGTAGACAGAACTGAGTGGGAAAGGCCAGTGGTCTGACTCAGGGCTTCTCTGCAATTCCCCTTTGCCTGCTCTTTCCAGGCACAGGTCTGCGCTTAAAAGCTCCGAGTGCGCGCGCTCTCTCTCTCTCTCTCTCTCTCTCGCTTTCCTTTCTCTTTCGTCAATTCAGCTTTTAAGCCCTTTTTGGCGAATTCAGAGGACTGGCGTCTTCCTTTATTGTTAGGGCCATAACTCAAGGATAGGGCAGGGGACACCCAGCCAGATGAGTGGGGAAGGAAGGAATGATATCTGAAACCCTTCAGAGTGAGACAGAGATGCTGCCAGTCAATGCCTGCCAGGCGGAGTCCTCCAGGACAGCTCCCATCATCCCTGGCCTCGACCCACACAGACTGCTGCAAGCAGCATTCAACCCCCCCTGGCGGGCACCGTGTTGGTGACCCCAGCACTGGCCACGCTGAGTGAGGTGGGCCACGGGCAGGTTCCTGCGAAGGACCAGAAGGGCCTCTTTGGACCACTATCCCGCAGAGCCGCTGTGCGAAGGCGACCTCTGGGTGGCGCTGCAGCAGGGACTCCCCCCCCCCACCCGCTGGCCCCTGGATGCGAGGCTGTGGGCTGGCTCCTGTCCGAGCCCCTGCAGGGAGGGGGGGGTCTGCCACTGCTGTCCCCCCCCCCCCGCCCAACGGTGACCATGTCCTTTGAGGCCCCGTGCCTGATGCTTGGTAGCAGCATTCTGGGTCGGGCTGGGAAAGGCTCCCCTGCCAGAGACCCTGCGGAGCCGCTGCTGCTGCTGCCAGCCAGAGCAGGCACTCTCGAGCATGAGAGAGCCGGAGCCTGACTCGGTGAGAGGCAGCTGCTCCCTCCCTCTGTTCCCACGAGGAGAGCAGAGAGGGCAGGTGGGGCAACGTTTCTCTCAGCAAGTGCCCGTCGCGCCCACACCCGGCCTGCTCCCGGGACGCTGCTGTGCCAAGAAAGTTGGTGACTGAGCAGGAAGGTGAATCGTTCATGCCGTGGCTGCTGCCACACCTCCGCCTCTCTGGCTCCGGCCAGCCGGGGAGGAGGAAGGCGGGCAGCAGCAGCAGCCCGGAGGCATTCCTCAGCAGGCGCTTGGCAGAGCAGCAGCAGCATGGCCGCGAGTGAGTCCTGGCCTGGGGGGCGGCGGGGGGAGCCTGGGGGACGGGCGCCGGTTCTGAGGATGGGGAAGGGGTGAGCCCAGGGGGAGAGGAGGGCAGGCTCTGCTTCCAGGCCGTCCTCAGCCTGCAGGTCCCCTCCCTGGGGATTTCAGGGGCCGCAAGCAAGGATGGCTCTGCTCTTCCACAGCTGGAGCCAGCAAGGCTTCTCTGGGAGTCCTTCTGGGCTCCAACCCTCTTGCTGGCTTCCCACCATGGGCACCTAGCTGGGCTAAATGGGCCCCTCCTGATCCAGCAGCTACAGGGCTCTTCTTAGGGTCTTATGGTTGCTAAATGGAGCCTCCATGGACAGAGGCAGTCTAGCTTAGAATTGTGGGGAGCAAGAGTGGGAGATGGTGGCTTTGGAGGTTCTTAAGCAGAGGCTGAATGGCCACCTGCCACGGATACTTTAGTGGAGATTCCTGCATTGCAGGGGGCTGGGCTAGATGACCTTTGGGGGTCCCTTCCAACTCTATGGTCCTACCTGGGGCTTCCCAGAAGCATTCAGCTGGCCACTGAGAGAACAGAATGAGACGGGCCCCTGGCCAGCAGTCTCCGCTGACGTCCTTCTGCTCTTTGGTAGAACTGCAGCTGGCGTTCATCACTTGGCACAGCACCAGGAACAACCTGCAGCACCGCACAGCGGAGATGGGGGGCCAGCAGGTGATTGCGCGGCGGGGGCAGCCCTTCACCATCACCCTCCACTTCCAGGGTCGAGGCTACCTGCACGGAGACTCCCTGCACCTGATTGCAGAGACAGGTAGGAGCAGGGGGGGAGGGAGAGGAAGGGGCTTGGCCTGGGGTCTCCAACCCATGAGGGGAGAGGAGAGACAAGACGATTAGGCACCTGCATGCAGGAGGGGCTATTGAAGGCTCTGCCTCCAGTCGGAGGCTGCAAGTGTTTCTGCACACCAGAGGCTGCTGGAAGCCTCAGGAGGGAAAAGAACTTGGGCTCAAATCCTGCCTGCTGGTTTCCCACAGACACTGTTCAGCCACTGGAGGCTGGACCAGGTCGGCCACTGGGGGCTCTTCTTCTGGCCCTCAGCCCTCACCACATCCAGGGCAGCGCCATCCTTCCTCTGAGGAGGCCTACCCAATGGCACAGGACCTGCTGCAAGCCCCGAGGCCTCTTCTGGGTCCTGTGGTCTGCCTTGTCCACAGGGGTCTCTGCGCCCCTCCCTGTCTTCCATCTGGACTGCCTGGCAAATGCTGCCTGCCTGTGTGCAACCAAGCCTTATGAGGAACGGTTAAGAGGAGATCTGAGAGTCATCTCCAAATATCTGAAGGGCTGTCACATGAAAGATGGAGGAAGCTTTTTTTCTCCTGCTCTGGATGGTAGGACTTGAATCCATGCCTTCTAGCTGCAAGAAAGGGGATTCCAACATCAGGAAGAACTTTTGACAGTCAACAATCTCCCTCGGGATGTTGTGGACTCTCCTTCCCTGGAGGCTTTTAAATAGAGGTTGGATGGTCTTGATCTAGTTGAGATTCCTGCATTTCAGGGGTCTGGACCCCCAGGGACCATTTTATGATTGCAGCCCTGAGTCCAACCAAGGTCACTGGAGCACCTGGAGTGGGAAGCCCAGAGTTCTGCCTGCCAGCAGGTGCCAAGGGAGTCCCAGACCTTGGCGGAGACCCAGAGGGGTCCTATTGCCAGCAGCAGCAGCAGCTGAAAGGGTCTCGTTTAGCGGCAGTGGGTGCTGCAGACAAAAGCAGGGAACAGGGGATCTATTTTAAGTATTCATTATTGTATTTATACCCCCCCCCAAAGGCAGTGTCTGGCCCAAGGTCACACCCAGGGAGCTTCATGGCTTTATGGGGATTTTAACCCTCGTCTCCCAGGTCTTAGTCCTCCTCTAATCCCCACAACAACAGCCCTGTGAGGAAGGTTAGACTGAGACAGGCAGTGTCTGGCCCCAAAGGTCACCCCGGGAATGTCATGCTTAAGTGTGGAGACTTGAACCCTCTCCCAGGCCGTGTCTCTGTTGCTCTAGTGCAGTAGACAGCATGGGGAGGGGGCACGGTGGCCCACCAAGGGGCAGCCTCTGTGGGCAAGCCAGCTCCCACCTTCCACGGCCGTGATTGTGATGATGGCAGCCCCCTTGCAGCCCTTCCTAGCTGCTCCATGCCCCACTGGGCTGCCTTGACCTGGCCTGACCCCCTGCGAGAGACCCTCCGCTCCCCTTGACTCCCCCCTTACTCTGCAGGGCCTCAGCCAGACCAGCAGGCAGGGACACAATCCATCTTCCCGGTGGGGCCAGGACATCCAGACTCGAAGCGCGCCTGGAGAGCCACCGCCAGCGCCGCCAGTGGGCCCCGATCCACGGACGTCGTTGTCTGGCCTCCGGCTGGGGCCCCCATTGGGCGTTACCAGCTGAAGATCCGCGTCGACTCCGACCACACCTCCAAGTTCTACTACCTGGGGGACTTCATCCTGCTCTTCAATGCCTGGTGCCCAGGTATGGTGTGTGGGGGGGCATTTGGGCAGTTCCTTCAGACCCTGAACTGTGGGGTGGGTTTCAATGGGTGGGAGAGAAGATACTAATTGCAATTTACGCCTCTAGGAGCCCTCTCCAATTGTATTTCTGTGGTCTGGGTCGCTGCCTATCAGCAATGCAGCTCTGAGGACTCTGTTCCTTCTCGTACTTTCTAGCAAGAACAGGGATTTGTTACAGATAGGTAGCCGTGTTGGTCTGCCATAGTCAAAATAAAAAAATTCCTTCCAGTAGCACCTTAAAGACCAACTAAGTTAGTTCTTGGTATGAGCTTTCGTGTGCATGCACACTTATCTGTGTATCTGAAGAAGTGTGCATGCACACGAAAGCTCATACCAAGAACTAACTTAGTTGGTCTTTAAGGTATTTGTTAGCTTGGGCTGCTAATCTCCCCCAACCCTGCCAGGGTCTATTCCTTGCTCAGCGCTGCAGCGGAAGAGTCCTGGGTCTGCATCTGGGGGCAGGGGCTGGGAGCATGGGGGGGGGCTTTCCTGGGCATCTGTTCAGTGGGAGGGAGCCTGGCATTCCCCCCAGCAATGGAGGGGAGTGGGGCCAGCACACCCATGAGGCAAGGGGAGGCAACTGCCCCAGGCCGCAGGATCCACAGGGGCCTGGAGGTGAGGCTGGGTCCCAGGAGGGGAAGGTGCCTCTCACAACCCTCCAGAGAACCTCGGGAGAGCCTGCTGGATCAGGCCAAGCCCCCCCCCCCCCGGCCCACATCCCGTTCTCACAGGGGCCAACCAGATGCTCCAGTTGGGGAAACCCACAAGCAGAAGCAGAGCACCAGCGCAGCCCCCTTCCCTCCTGCGCATTCAGAAGCCTTGCTGTCAGCAGCTGTGGAGGCAGAGCAGAGCTGCCTGGCTAGTGGCCCTCGAGAACCCCCCCTCTCCTCCCCTGCCTCCTGGGGGAGGGGCTTCCCTACTCTGACCTGCCCCCTCCCCTGCCTCTCAGATGATGACGTTTACCTGGAGAGCGAGCTGGAGAGGGAGGAGTACGTCCTGAACGAGCAGGGCCTCATCTACCAGGGAAACAAGGACTGGATCCGGCCCATTCCCTGGAACTTTGGGCAGGCAAGTACCTCAGGCAAACCCCGGTGCTGGATCAGGCCAAGGACTCTAGTCCCATCCTCACAGGGGCCAACCCAGTGGGAAGCCCCGTCAAGCAGCGCCTGAGACCCACCGCTTCCCCAATTCTTCTTCACCACACTAAGGCAGAGTGGCTCTGGCCATGGAAGCCCCATTTAGGAAGGCGAAGTGCTGCAGGACGGGCAGCCTCCCCTGGTCCAGGGCCGACTGAAGATGGGGCTCCGAAGGCATGACTGGACTTCCAGCCGACCTCTCCATCCCTGACCACTGGCCTGGCTGGGGCAGCTGGGAGTTGGAGTCCAGCAAGTGCAGGGGGAGAGCCACACCCACAAGCCCCAGCCAGACAAGGCCCTGCCCTCCCTCCCCCAGTTCTCCTTGGCCCCCGTCCAGAAGAAGAACCTGGCCAGGCCAAAGAGCAGCAATGCAGCTGAGCCTGCAATCGTCCAAGTTTGCTTTTCTTAGGAAAGAACATAGAAAGCTGCCTCATACCAAGTCAGGCCATTGCGCCATCTAGCTGAGTATTGCCCACACTGACTGGCAGCAGCAGCAGCAGCTCTCCGGGATTTCAGGCAGGAGTCTCTCCCAGCCCACCTGGAGCTGGAGACCTTCTGCATGCTGAGCTGGCCGCCTTCTTTCTCCTCTTCCTCTGCAGTTTGAGGAGGGCATTGTGGGCATCTGCCTGAAGCTGTTGGACAGGAGCCTGCACTTCTTGCACGACCCGGGCAGGGATTGCTCCTTGCGCAACAGCCCCGTCTACGTCAGCCGGGTGCTGAGCGCCATGGTAAGAGCTGCTGGGACCACCCAGCGCTGTGGGACACCCGCCCCCCGGGCTGTTCCCTGATCTGCTCAGGGTGGGGCTGGTGGGACCTTCTGAGATGGGGACCCAAAGCCGTTGGCTGGACTTGCCCTCAGCCAGGAGACAGTGCAATGCAGAATGCGCAAGAGGCATAGCCTTCCCCCTGCCCCACGCCTGCCACCCAGGAATACAGTGTACAGGCTGTTCCAGGTGGGGTTGCCATAGCTTATTCCGCTTATAAATCACTTCCCGAGAAGCACCTTGAAGCTGTTTCACAACACAGCAAAAACAATTAAAAACCCTTTAAAATTAAAAACAACTGCATGTACACAGACAGTTTTCCTTCCCCCGGAAAGAGCAGGCACGTGGCAGAGGTGCTCCAGGCTCCCGTTTCGACTGCTGCAATGCATTGTGGGTAGGGCTGCCCTTGCAAGGTGCAGCTGCCAGAACATTAACTGGCTGAGGAAAAGACTGGTTTAGGACTCTGTTCTGTCTGAAACAAAAGATGCTGGCTAAAGCCATGTGGCTGGAGCAAGCAGCTCAGAGCTC
This sequence comes from Podarcis vaucheri, assembly GCF_965113315.1. Taxonomy (NCBI): domain Eukaryota; kingdom Metazoa; phylum Chordata; class Lepidosauria; order Squamata; family Lacertidae; genus Podarcis; species Podarcis vaucheri. Next base: position 107,610,151 of record NC_138764.1, on the reverse strand, counting down.
CTCACAGGGAGGGAGAGAGAAAAAACACAAAGGTTTGGTGACCCAATTCCTCTCCCAGTGACAGGTGATGACATAGGCTGAGGCTGGCAGGACAGCTGACTCTATGGCTTAACCCCTTCATGAACCAATTAGGCTCAAACACACTCGAGTTAGCTATATGAGGCTGCAGGTTCAAAGTACTTTGGGAGGCTCAGTCCAGTGGCTGTGAGCTTGGCTTTGCCTGGAGGGGTCCTCTGGCACTCATGGGGCTGCCTGCCTCCCCCCCCCCCAGATCAACAGCAACGATGACAACGGGGTCCTCCTGGGCAACTGGAGCGAGGACTATTCCGGGGGCGTCCGCCCCACCGAGTGGAGTGGCAGCATCGCCATCCTGACCCAGTGGGACCACAGCGGGGGCCGGCCGGTCAAGTATGGGCAGTGCTGGGTCTTTGCAGCCGTGATGTGCACAGGTAGGGATGGGGAGCAATGCATGCTGGGAGCAACTCCCCAGGGAAACGTGGAGGCCTCTGCTTCACCTGCAAAGCCAGAAGGGACAGGGCGGAGGGGACTGTCCGGCTACTATTTGCCAAGATCGTTGTGAAATGAGAAGCAGCTGTATTTTGAATAGGAAAGTGATAGGTTGCATTTGGGAACTTCCTCACCTAGCAAGGAATTTAAGAAACACAGCATTTTCCCTGACTGAAACCTCGTAGAGAGGTTGGTACTTAAGGGGAAGTGGACGGGGGGGGCGGATAGCAAAACACAGGGCAACTTTAAAATACTGTCGGTGAAAGCAGGTGGCCCATCTGGGCCAAAGGGAGAGGCAGGTGGGGCGGCCAAATAGTGAGCTGGAGAAATGGACCCCCGAGTCCCCTCTGATGCGCGCGCGCACACACACACAGACACACACACACACAGAGAGAGACTTTACTCTTGGGGCCCAGAGACTGGCCCCATGGGAAATGGGGCAGATATGGGGGTCCCTGTAAGAGCCTCACCCCAGCTGCTTTATCACTGGAAGCTGAAGCTGCTGCTCCTCTCGCTATTAGCATGCTCAGAGGCTAGTTACAGGAGCCAAGGACAGGATCCCGGCAGAACTGGCACAGCCATCCCTTCCCCGGTGGTGGGGGGGGGACGACACAGCAGCACTTGGCTCCCCCAGCAGAAGCTGGAGGGCAGCAGGTGGGGAGGGGTCCCAGCTGCCCAGGACGGCACACAGCTGCACCCTCCTCTCCCCAGTGCTGCGATGCCTCGGGATCCCTTCACGAGTGGTGACCAACTTTGACTCGGGGCACGAGAAGGACGGGAACCTGATTATCGATGTCTTCTATGACAAGGCCGGGCACCTCCTGCCCACAGAGAGCAGGGACAGCATCTGGTGAGATGGGGCTGCCTCCTGGGGGGCCCTTTCCCCCTCCCATCCCGACTGCCAAATCCTCTGGGGCCCCTTCTTCTCTGCGTCACGTGATGGAGGGAGGACCACCCTGACTCAGGGGCTCCTTGCCAGGGATGGAGTGAGGCAAGGGCTTTCCTTCCCAGGTGGCCTTTGACCTCCGACCAAACCCAAGACTGGGCTCTTCTCTGCCCAGAGAGAGATACAGCCCCAAGCGGAGGCTGGGGGGGGGGGACATCTGTCAGGGATGCTGTGATTCCCCCCTCCCTCATGATGACCCCAGAGGTCCATCTTACCACAAAGCCCACCCCTCCCAGCTAGAGAGACCATCTCTTTGGGCTCTGCTTGTCTTCTGCTGCAGGAACTTCCACGTGTGGAATGAGTGCTGGATGGCGCGCAGAGACCTTCCCCCCGGCTACCATGGCTGGCAGGTCCTGGATGCCACCCCCCAGGAGCGCAGCAACGGTGCGTTCCCCCCGCTCCTCCTTCCAGCCTGGCCTGGGCTTGGCCTGACTGTTTCCCCATCATGCGTCTCTCTGTCTCTGGGGGACCTTGAGGGGCAGCCCCATGAAGACGCTGAGCCAGTGGGTGGAAGCTGTGAAAAAGGCCAATGTCATGCTACAGATCTTTAGGGAAGGAACGGGAAATAAAACTCCCAATATCATAACCTTAGAGTATACCAGTCTAAGGTGCGACCACATTTGGAGTACTATGCACAGTTCTGGTCACCTAAAGGATATTGTGGAGTTGGAAGAGGGTCAGAAAGGGCGACTGAAATGATCCAGGGGGTGGAGCAACTGCCTTATGAGGAAGGGAGCGCAGGGATATGGGTGGCTCCTACCCAGGGAGGCCCTGCTCTGACTCCACAGCATCTGAACTCCAGTTTTGGGAAGCCACAGGTGGGGAGGGGGCCCCTGCGCCCAGGTCCAGTTTGTGGGCTCCCAGCTGTGAGAACGGGATGCTGGCCTGATGGGCCCCTGGCCTGATCCAGCCCTGACATTTCCCTTCCCTCCTGGCAGGGCTATACTGCTGTGGGCCAGCCCCTGTCAGCGCCATCCGGGAGGGAGACGTGGACGTGCGCTTTGATGCCCCCTTTGTGTTCTCCATGGTGAATGCTGACCGTGTGGCTTGGCTGCTGGACGGGGCAAGGAAGGAGAAGCTCCAGTGGGACACCAGTGCTGTGGGGAACAACATCAGCACCAAATGCGTTGGGAGCGAGGAGCGGGAGGACATCACCAGCGCCTACAAATACCCAGAAGGTACGGAGATGGAGGAATCCCACGGCCACCCATAAATGCATCCTGCACCCGGCCAGCTGGCCTGACTCAGAAGATGTAATCTGGATTCACCACTCCTGCAGGCGGTTACAGAGGAGCAGAACAGCTTGTTCTGGCCTGGAGTCAGAGCCGGTGGAGAGGCCTCCTGAGGGCCAGCAGGCTCCTAAATTGCAGGGTGCTATTCCCTCATCTGAAGGCTGTGAAATTCTCAGCCAGCATGTCTGATCCTGCTTGCGATGGTGGCAGCAAAGCGCCTTTAGTGGCTGGGGCACAGGGAAAGCAGGAAGCCCAGGTTCCCTGGCTGCTAAGAGGCTGCCACAAGCACCTCACGGGTGAGCCTGAGGGTTGCTGCATTGTCAAGGCAGTTGGCTGGGGATGGGCTTTGTGGCGCACGATTGTTCTTGCACGATTGGGTCTTTGAGGGCCTGGGGCCACAGGGAGGAAGCTGCCGCTGCAGGAAACCTCAAGCAGCCGGAGCACCAGCTGGGAGTGGCTTCTACGAGCTCTGCTCTAAAAAACAGCAGCTGCAAAACTCCTTCAAAAAGATCCACATGAAACCACTGAGTGGGGTCATCTGGAGTCCCTTGTCTGCAATACGCTGATGACACACAGCTGTCCTTTACATCTACAGGTGGGCAGTGGAAGTGCTGGACTATTGTCTGGTCTTGATAATGGACTGGATGAGCGCCGGCCAACTGAAGTTCACTCCGGATCAGGGTGGTTCCCTAGACTGGATGGCGGGAAGTGGCCTTGATGGGGTTACACTCCCTCTGAAGGAGTGGGTATGCAACTTGGGGGTACTTCTGGGTCAGGTGGTCTCAGTGGCCCAGAGTGCTTTCTAGCAGCTTCATCTGGTGGCCCAGCTGCCCCCTTCTGTGGTCCATGCTCTGGAAACCTCCAGCTTAGATGACCGCAACACATTATGCGTGGGGCTGGCTCTGATGAGAGTTCAGAAACTTCCCCTGGTGCAGAATGCGGTGGCCAGGTTGCTCGTTGGGGCAAGATGGGTGGAGTATTTAATGCCAATCCTGGCCCAACTGCTCTGGCTGCCAATTTGTTTCCAGACCCAATTCCAAGTGCTGGTGCTGACCTATAAAGCCTTCAATAACTCAGGATATGACTGACCTGGACCCTGCGATCATCCTCTGAGGCCGTTCTTCGTGTGACTCCTCCGCAAGAGGTCCGGAGGGTGGCTGCATGAGAATGGACCTTTTCTGCAGTGGCTCCTCCCTGCTTGTAGAATGCTTCCCCCAGGGAGTCCCGCCTGGCGCCTTCATTACATGTCTTTCGGTGTTAGGCAGAAACATTCCTCTTCTCCCAGGCCTTAGGCTGGTTAAACAATCTATGGCTTTTTTCAAGGTGTTTGTTACTGGTTTTTCTGCTTGTTTTTGTTATGCTATGTATTTTGTGTTTTCGTTTTGTATCTTTATGCTGTAAAAACCACCCTGTGATCTTTGGATGAAGGGCGGGCAGTTTATAAATTTAGTAAGCAAGTAAAATAACATAAATAAGTTCAGGGCTGCTAACCCTGCTGATTCTGCTCTGCCTCCCTGGTGAGAGACAGGAACACAGTCCCAGTTGCTGGAAGCCACAGGAGGGGAGGGGGCTGCTCTGGTGCTCGGGGGTCCTGCTTGCTGGTTTCCCACTGGGACTAGGAGGGCCTCCTGGGGCCTCGTCCTGCAGGGATCATCTTATGCAGACTGCAAGTAGGCTAGCAGAGATCTGGTGCCTCTGATGGCTCCCAAACTCCTCCGCCAGTGTGGTGTAGTGGTTAAGAGCGGTGGACTCGTAATCTGGGGAACCAGGTTCGCGTCTCCGCTCCTCCACCTGCAGCTGCTGGGTGACCTTGGGCCAGTCACACTTCTTTGAAGTCTCTCAGCCCCACTCACCTCACAGAGTGTTTGTTGTGGGGGAGGAAGGGAAAGGAGAATGTTAGCTGCTTTGAGATTCCTTCGGGTAGTGAATAAAGCGGGATATTAAATCCAAATCCAAACTTTTCCTCCCTTAGCCAAGCTCCGGACCCGGGGGGGGGGGGGCTGTGCCTCACCTCGCACACTCACTGGCCTTGCCTTGTCCTTCCCCCCAGGCTCCCTGGCAGAGCGCCGTGTGTTCCTGAAGGCCCTCGGCCAGAGGCAGCCGCTCAGCCCCCCAGCGCGATACAGGTCGGGAGTCCTTCCGGTTGCGTTCTCTGCCTCTGTGGAGGACAGGACCCGGGAGCCGCCGCCGGCCGTGGCCCAGACCTCTCTGAAGCTCCAGCTGGTGGAGAGTCCTGAGGTGGGCCAGGACATCCGGCTGGTGCTGGCGGCCTGCAACCTGGAGTTTGTCCACAAGGAGCTCAAGCTGAGCCTCAGCGCCCAGGCCGTGCTGCACGATGGCCACCCGCGGCCGCCCTTCTGGCAGGAGACCCTGTACCTCTCCCTCCGCCCCAGGGAAGGTAAGGCGAGCGGGAGGGGGGGGAGCGGGCAGGCCTCCCGGGTGAAGGAGTGCCGCCCGCCTCTGACACGGGCCTCTTTGCAGAGAAGGAGCTTCCCTGGACCATCTCCTACCAGCAGTACGGGCAGCAGCTGGGAGAGGATAAGCAGCTTCGCATCATCGCGCTGGGCGAGGAGAACACTACCTGGCTGAAGACCCTGGCAGAGAAAACCATCACCATGGCCAGCCCCAGCCTAGACATCCACGTAGGCACATCGCCTCTGGGCTGGCGGGGGTGGCACAGTGGGCTGCTCACCTGGGAGATGGGACGGCTACTGTGGGGTCGAGTGCAGGTTTTCCAAAGGCTCTGTTCCTGGGGGCAAAGGAGCCAGACACATGACCGGCTCCCTCCCTGGCACACACCTTGCAACCCTCCAACGTGGTTTGGGTGGGCTAAAGCCACGCAGGCTCAGCAAGAAACATCCCAGCCTTCTTCAGAGTGGGGAACAACCTTGCCCCCCCCCCGCCCAAGCTTCAGGCCAGGCAAAGAGAGGGCTGGGGGGTGGGCACCTGTCCCAAAGAGCCCGCCTCCCTTCTGCTCCTAACCGCTTGCTCCTTGGCACAGGTATTGGCCTCCGTGGTGGTGAACCAGCCCTTCCCGCTCCAGGTGGTGTTTGCCAACCCCCTTTGGGAGCCCGTGGGCAACTGCGTCTTGACCATGGAAGGCAGTGGGCTGGTGAAGGGCCAGCCCCAGATACAGTGAGTAAGGGGGCAGGGGGGCAGGGAGGCTGGTTGCAACTCATCCCTCCAGGCGCCCACAGGCATGGGGTGAGCAGTTTCAAAATCCCATCCTTGGCAGCAAAATTTAAAATCACAGACTGTAAAACTTTGTTCAGGCAACAACTTGGGAAGGAAGTAAAATAAGACTGACTTACTTTATAACCATGCACTGGATCACAGCAACAGCAATAATAAAAGCTATGCAAGCAAAATACTTACATGTACAGTATAACCAGCTGGCATCTGCCTGGCACAGGCGACATTTGCCCTCTTTGTGGTCAAAGGAAGAGAGAGGCAGAGGAAGTACTCTATGCTCCTCCCTCTCCTAGAGAGGAGGGGAAATGGCATCACACAGAGCCCTCTCTACCAATTGTATTTCTATGGTCTGAGTCTCTGCCTCTCAGCAATACATCTCGGGGGTCTTGGCTCCTTCTCCGGCTAACTAGCAGGAAGAGTCAAAATAAAAAAATTCCTTCCAGTAGCACCTTAAAGACCAACTAAGTTAGTTCTTGGTATGAGCTTTCGTGTGCATGCACTAACTAACTTAGTTGGTCTTTAAGGTGCTACTGGAAGGAATTTTTTTATTTTGACTATGGCAGACCAACACGGCTACCTATCTGTAGCAGGAAGAGGCATTTGTTAGGTGTGGCTGCTGCCCCCTTGGGGGGAGGCTTCCACTCCCAGCGCTTGATCTCCTGGAGGAAGTGCAGCCAAAGGATGGTTAGGGAGCAACGCAGTCAATTCACAGTCTGTGCTGCTTGGGAGATCTTTGGGGCAGGATCCTCCCCCTGCTCCATGTGTGTGTGACTCTGCACGCGGTCCCTTCTCCTTCGCCGTCCACTATCAGCTCGGGAGCCATTTCTGGAAGTCAGGGGCCCAGCAACACATTCAGTTGCCTCTCTGGCACCGCGGAACTACAAACAGCAGAGAGACCTACAAGCAGGGAAATATGTGCCTAAAGAGTCTTTAGGGAAAAAGGAATAAGCAACCACACAAACTGGAAGATTTAGCCTCCTTTCTGATTGACAAGAGTCCTTTCTGATTTACAGGAGCGTAGCATTGGGGGCCAAGGCCTTTGTTGCCAGTCAGGGAGGGAGATGTTGTATATTGTCATGAAGGGGGTGAAGGGGCAGAGAGAGAAAGAGAGAGAGGAGAAGGCGACGAAGACCCTCTCCCACAGGGGCCTCCATATATCTTCCTTCTCTTTGGTCAAGAGGCTGGATGGCCACCTGTCAGGGACAGAATCATAGAACTGTAGAGTTGGAAGGGACCCCTGAGGGTCATCTAGTCCAACCCCCGCAATTCAGGAATCTCAACTGAAGCATCCTTGATGACAGATGATTTATTTATTTTCTCCACTTCAGGGGGTTGATCTAGATGACTCTTAGGTTCCATTCCAACTTTACGCTGCTATGGTTTATGCCTCCTTGGCACTGTGGGGGCCCCCCTCCCCCCCCCGCCATTTGGGGCTCATCACTGCCTCAGAGCTGGTAAGAAAGGAAAGTGTGCCGTCCCTTTGGTCTCCTCCCTGCCAGGCTCTTCTTCTCTTTGCAGGTTGGGGCCCCTGGGCCCCCGGAAGCAGACCAGCGTCCGGCTCCAGCTGACGCCCTACAAGAGCGGCCCCCGGCAGCTGCACGTCACACTCAAGAGCAGCCAGTTCCCCCCAGTCAAGGGCCACAAGCAGCTGCAAGTGGCCCCCCGCTCGGGATGGAGGTGTCGCAGGGACTGACTAAGCCGAGACCCCCGGCAGCGCCTGGAGGGCCACGACTGCGCAGACCCCCTTTGCCCCCTCCAATAAAAGTCTGCATTCCCATCCGTCGCCGCCGCCTCGCCGGTTCCTTCTGCCGCCGCAGACCCCCGTCCAGGCCGGGGGCGGGAAGCGCAGGCAGCAGTCCTTCCTCGCTATCCTGCGCCCCAGTCCCGCGCAGAGACACCGTCGCTCGTGGGGATAGAGACACTTACCGTAATTATTCCATCAATGTCATAAAAAACTGCGGCTTACAAAGAGAATAAAACAATTAGGCTGTCAATAAAAGCAACTCTTTAGAACATAAAATCGGCAATAAACTAACGCGTGTGCACAGGCTTTCCTGAACCAGAATGTCTTGCGCACCCTGCTCTCCCCAGCGAGGCGAGAGAGGGCGGCGAAGGCGCCTGCCTGAGGTCAAGGGGCAGGGAGTTCCAGAGGGCAAATGCTGCCGCACTAAGCGATCGGCTTTTTAGAAATGCGAACTGCATGACAGTTTGCGCGGCGCCACCTGCTCTTTGTGGCCTGCCGGGAACACACCTGAGCCGCGTCCCGCGAATGGGAAAAACCACACGAAGCGTGAGAAAGCGAACCCAGCAGAAGGCAGCCCGCCCCGTAACGGGCAGCTGCTTGGAAAGGCCCGTCGGAACCGCCCTGCCAGCCGCACGTGGCAGAGATAAGGGCGGCAGGTGACGCCAGCCTGATAAGGAGCCCGGGATAGGCGAGGGGGCCCCACCCGACGGGCCCGCCAGAGGCAGCCTCGCCAGCCCGAGGCGAGAGGAGGAAGGGACGGAGCCCGCGGCCCGCAGCCAGCCCGAGGCAAGAGGAGCCCGCGGCCCGCAAAGCGCCATGGGCCAAGGTGAGCGGGGACTCCCTGGGCACTGCCAAGCGGTCTAAACCCGGTGCCACCCCAGAGGCGTCCGCCAGGCTCCTCGGCGCAGCATCACAGCGCGGCGAACGGAGGCTGGCCAGGCGGGCGGGAGCCCCTGGCCCTGTAGGGAGGAGGCCGGCAGGGAGCCACGAAGCGGGGCGAGGGTGCTGGGTGCAAGCTGGGTGCGTTTAGGCCCGGCTAAAGCGGGGGGAGTGGGAAGGGTACCCAAAGAGCAGGTGGGTCGGAGGGGGCTGACGAGCGCAGCCCGGTCGAAAGGACTCCTCTACAGCCAAGAGAGGGGGAAGTGCTTTGGGCAGCAACCTCAGTGACCAGGAGGAGTTCGGGGACCAGCCCCGTTCTCACGTGCGGCGTGTGCGTTGCTCTGTCACACCCAGCGGCGTCAGGCAAGACCCCCCTCCCGCGCACTTTTGCAACATGCCCCCCCCGCCAATCCAAACAGACCTCAGCACCCTCAGCAGAGTCCCACTTCTCAGGGGTCGTGAGCAGCCCCCTAAGCGTCTTTCAGGGGAGACATTCCTGGCTGCCGCAGTCTGGCGGTCAGTCACTGCTGTCCAGACGCCGGCCTCTCTGGCCCATCTCGAGGGGAGCTCAAAGACCCCCGCAGGGCCTCGTGGCCCCTCTCTTGCCTACCTGCGCCCCCGTTCCTTTGCCAGAAGAGCGGGAGGGGAGCGGAAGCGACCCCCGACCCCGCCCTGCGTGCCGCCTGCCCCCTCACTGCCCGCCCTCCTCCCGCCCCGCAGCCCTGCAGGTGTCGAGATGCGACTTGCAGCCGTCGAGGAACAACGCGGCGCACCGCACGGCGGCCGTCAGCACCGAGCGCCTGGTGGTGCGACGCGGGCAGCCCTTTGCGCTCACCCTCCACTTCCGAGAGCCGCTGCCCGGAGCCCCCCGGAGGTACCTGCGTAAGACCTGCCTGGTCGCCCAGACGGGTAAGCTCCGGAAGAGCCGGAGGCCGAAGACCCGCGGCTCCCCGACGGCCCCGCCGCACCAGGAGCCCCGGCGCGCCTCTCGCGCTCCTCCGGCTGGGAGGGGGGTGGTTGCCGGCTGGCAGAAGCGGCGGGAGCCCACCGGGAGACGCACCGTCTGCAGTTGCAGAGCAGAGCGGGAGGGGGGAGTTAAGCATCACAGGGGAGAAAAGGAGCGGCAGCTAAGTTTGCGCGGCGCCTGGAGGGAATTCCAACCCCTCCAAAAAAGATGAAGGCGAGATGAACAATTGAGAGCGTCCCATTAACTTTCTCCATCATTTCAGCGGTCCTGTAAAGGGGGTCCGCTTTGCTGGGCATGCTGGGCACACGAGGGGCGGGACTTGCACCTTCGCCAGCGGCAGTGCCCCAGCTGGGGGGGGGCAGAGAGGACACGCCCACGGACCCTTTTTCAGGAAGCTGTGGCTCCGGCATTGCAGCGGGTTGGACTAGATGACTCTCGGGTCCCTTCCAACGCTAGGATTTTGAGGTCAGGGCCCTGGGCCACCTCGCCTAGGACTTTTTAGACTGCTTGCCAGCGATCCTCCAGCGCGTTCAGCGGGTGGTGGGGAGGTCTCTGCCAGCTCCACATGGAGATGCTGTCAGGATTTGAACCCGGGACCTTCTGCTTGCAAAGCAACTAACTCTCCCCCAGAGCTAGAATGCCCTTCTCGGAAGGAATGTAGAAAAGTAATTGTGCAGCGCCGTCTCCTAAAACAGCTGGGAGGTGTGCCATATGTTTGCACTAGATGTTTTAACACCCCCGTTAAAATCAGTTTGCCCTGAATGAAGCCCTGGATTTGGCCCTGCGGAGGCTCGCCGTCCACCCCCCCCCCCCGTCTGACAGGACTGTCGAGGAGAGCTCAAAGACCCCCGCAGGGCCTCGTGGCCCCTCTCTTGCCTACCTGCGCCCCCGTTCCTTTCTCCAGCCAGCCCCCCAGCAGACCTGTCCCCCGCCCCTCGCGGCCTTGCGTCCCCTTTTGGCCATCTGGCGTTTCTGGCTGCAGGGCAGCGGCCATCCCAGGCGGACGGGTCCCTGGTGCGTTTCCCCATCTCCCGCCAGGGCCGCCAGAGCGGCTGGGAGGCTTTCGTGGACGCCCCCGAGAGCCTCTCTTGGACGCTGACCGTGACTTCGCCCGCCGACGCCGCCATCGGCCGATACTCCCTCCTGCTGCAGCATGGCCGAGGGGCTCCGCGCCCGCTGGGCACCTTCACGCTCCTCTTCAACCCCTGGTGCCAAGGTAGGCAAGGCGCGTCGGTGCCAACCAAGGCCAGGATGCCGGAGCCAAGAGGGCAGTGGGTGGGGTCGGAAGGTCTGCTGCGGGGAGGGGGCGGCGCAGGGGGACCCCCGCCAACCAGAGCTGTGCTGCCGCCCCCCCCCCCCTGACGGCCCGTCTCCCGCAGAGGACAGCGTCTTCCTGCCCAACGAGGCGCAGCGCCAGGAATACGTGTGCAATGAGGAGGGCACCGTTTACTGGGGGCTGGAGGAGGCGCCCCAGCAGCAGCCCTGGGACTACGGCCAGGTGAGCGAGAGACCCATCCCCCCTCAGCCCAGGGGTCGGTTTGGGCCAGGTGGGCGGCCGCACCTGCGGGGCTGCTCCTCCTTACTGCTGCGGGAGGCGCGCGCGGAGCGGAGGGGTCGGGATGGTCGGGGGGCGCGACTGAGTGGGGCTCCCCCCATCCTCCAGCCTCCCATTCTCCGCCTCCCTTTTCAGTTCGAAGAGGACGTCGTGGACCTCAGCCTGGCCCTCTTCTGGCTGCAGGACGCGCCCTGCGCCCAGCGCAGCCACCCTCTCCACGTCTGCCGCCTGGTCAGCTCCCTGGTGGGTGGCAGGAGCAGGAGGCCGAGTCGCCCGCAGACCCTGTGCCGGCTTGGGGGAGGCAGCTGCACGGGCTCAGGAACCCGCCGGGCCGGGCCGGGCCGCTCGCGCCCCCTGCTGGCCACGGGGTGCCTTTAGCTGCCATTCCTGCATTGCGCGGGGGGGGGGGTGGACTCGATGACCCGGGGGGGGGGGTCCTGCTGGAGATATCTTGATAGGCAGCGGGTCGGATATGTTTGACAATTTATCCTCGCTATTACTCACATGTGTGAGCAGAACGTTTAAAGTTAAAACAATTAGTTAGCAGAGTTCAAAACCCCGTCCTTTGCAGCACTAAAGTGGAAACTTCGGGACTGGGCTGTGTAGCCTTATTGCCATTCTTCCAGGCGGGGGGAGCAGACTGGATTTCCCCCTTTCCCTCTTAATGAAAAGAAGAACACAGCAGACTGTAGACCAAGCGTGAAAACAGCATTTACGTGCATAAGTCTTGCGTTCCACTCCAGCAGCAACAGTAACAAAACGAAGACCAGGAAAATGCTCCTTGCAAAATGCACAGTTAAAAAGGAAGTCTCCATAAATGTCTGGCTGCCTCGGAAGAGTTCTGAGGCAGGAGGAACTCTTCTCTTAACCCTTTCATACCTGAATTCCCACAATCCCTTCTAACTCTACATTGTTATGTTGGGGGGGGGGGCTGCTCACTTTTCTCTCTTCCCTCCCCCAACCCCTCCAGCTGAATAGCAAGACGCACCAAGCGATCCTGGAGGGCGGCTGGACCGGGGACTACAGCGACGGGACGTCCCCTTTCCAGTGGCCGGGCAGCGCCCCCATCCTGCGCCGGTGGCTGGCAGCGCGAGGGCGGCCTGTCCGCTACGGGCAGTGCTGGGTCTTCGCGGGGGTCCTGTGCACAGGTACAGGGTCCTGTTCAGGGAGGGGCCCCAGGCGAGGAAGGGGTCCCTGCTGCCTGAGATGGTTGCCCCCCCATGCCTACTCTGCTAGCTCTGAGGGACAGGACCCCCTCCTGCGAAAAGGGGTTTGGCGTCGAGGGAGCCGGTGGGCGTGGGCGAATCTGCCGTTCCCTGAAGCTAAAGGGTTGTGATTCCTGCGCGGAAGGGGGTTGGACTGGGTGGCCCTGGGGGTCCCTTCCCCCGGGAGCCCTCTCGCCGCCCAGCTCCCGCTGCCTCTCTCTCTGCAGTCCTGCGGAGCCTGGGCATCCCCACCCGCGTGGTCACCAGCTTCGCCTCCGCCCAAGACACGGCCGGCCGCCCGCGCGTGGACGAATACTTCGACGAGAGCGCCGCCCTGATCCCCGGCCTCTCCGAGGCTGCCGTCTGGTGAGGCGCCGGAATACTGGAGTGGGGAGACGGACGGGCTTCGGGGTCCCCCAAGACGCCCCCACCCCTAAGACATCCCCCCCCCGTCTCCCGCAGGCCTTTCCACGCCTGGAACGAGTGCTGGATGGCCCGTCGGGATCTGCCCCCCGGCTACGACGGATGGCAAGCGGTGGATGCCACGCCTCAGGAAGAGGGCAGCTGTAGGTCCCACGGGCGGGTGGGGGGCTCAAGGGAGAAGGGGCGGGACACTGGCATTGACCCCCAGCCACAATATGGAGAGCGCGGGATGGGGGAGCAGCTTCCACCTAGAGGGGGTGAGGGATGGGAGAGAGGCCATCTGTCAGGGATTCGTTAGGTGGGATCATTGCATTGCAGGGGGTTGGACTAGATGACCGTTGGGGTACCCTTCTCTACAGGTCTTCCGTGATGCTGACTAGCTTGCCCTTTTAGCCAGACTGTGTAGCCCCCTCGCCTCCACCTCCACAAGCCAGAGGGGGGCTTCTGCTTGGACCACCACCAGAGGCTAAAACAGGGGTACCTTGGGCCACAGGGGCCACCCCTACCCCAACTGTCGTCCTCCCCTTCCTCTCCAGACTCCTCGTTTCGCGGGCCAGCCCCTGTCCGGGCCATCAAGGAAGGCCGTCTGGACCTGCCCTACGACGTCGCCACCTTCTTCGCAGCCACCAACGCCACCTGCGCTGCCTGGGTGCGACAGGACAACGGGGACTTCCAGCGTGCCTTTTCCGCCACGAAGTTCGTGGGCAACAACCTCAGCACCAAGGCAGTGGGCAGCGACCGGTGCGAGGACCTCACACACCACTACAAGCACCCGGAAGGTAAGTGGCGCAGGGGAGCTCTTGCTTTCTGCTTGGCTCCCCATCCTGGGGTGGGCTCTAAATCTGGCGGCATCTCTGACTCCCCATTCTCAGCCAGTCAAGGAAGAAATTTATCACCTGCTTCCCTGAGGAGCAAAGTGGGAATGGCTTCTGGGTTTTTTGCAGGGTCTGCTGCAGAGAGGGCTGTGCTGAACAAGGTCTTTCAGGAACAGGAGCGGCTCCAAGACCAGATTGAGGGGGACAGCAGCCCCCCTCAGCCTCCACTCGCCCCTCCGGCCCAGGAAGACGACACAGAGCCTCTCCTCTTCGCCCACATCCAGGCCGAGAGCTCCTGGCCGCTGGGGCAAGACGCCCCAGTCTCCGTGTTGGTGGTGAACCGGACTGGGGAGGAAAAGAGCCTGGCACTGGTTCTGGGTGCCCAGCCACTGCAGTATGATGGCAAGGCCCTGGCGCAGTTCTGGAAGGAGGAGTATCACTTCACTCTCCCCAGCGGGCACGGTAAGCTTGCTGGGGAGGATTTGCTGATTGCAATTTATCTCTTCAGGTGCCCACATGTGTGGGCTGAACGGTTTCTCAAAATCCGTTCTAGCCCCTTTGGCACCTCTGGGTAGAGAAAGTGCCCTGCGGCCAGTGCTGACCCTGTAGGGCTAGATGGGCCATTGGTCTGGCTCAGGAGGAGGATGCATCCGGCAAACACCCCTCCCATCTAGTCCAAGTTTCTTGCAGAGGCATCACAGCCTGTGATGGACAAGTCCTTGGGTGCCCTCTGTGACTCTCCCTGAGGCCCCCCCCGTCTTGTTTTCCAGAGGAAGCCCTGAGCACCACGCTGCCTTACGCAGAATACGGCCCAGCCCTGCGCAACAACTCCCTCTTGCTGAAGCTGACGGCGCTGCTGAGAGACACAGCCTCCCATAGCAACCACCTGGCCTGGCAGGAAATCCGCTTCTGTGCCCCCGGACTCAACATCCAGGTCAGTGGGAGGCCAGAGCAACCCCCCCCCCCCGTTTCTCCAGCTAACTGCACAGACACAGCTGAGCCCCACTAACACCTGAAGGCAGAGAAAAATCAACTACTTTCTAATCCCCCCCTCCAGCAGCTCACGGTGGTACACAGGGTTCTTCCTCCCCACTGCACAACCACCCTGTGAGGCAGGTTCAGCTGAGGAACAGTGATTGGCCCAAGGTCACCCAGGGAGCTTCATAGCTGAGTAGGCCTTTGAACCCTGGTCTCTCCCAGGTCCTGGAGCAACTCTAGCTGTTGCACCACAGGATCTCAAGAAAGGCCTCCTCCAATGCCTGTTTTGAGGGGGGGGAGCCCCCAGTTCCCCTTCCTGACCATGAGCCCTTCAAGCGGAGGAGGTCCTCGTTTCTTCAGACCTGGGGTGCCACAGCAAAGCAGGCTGGGTAGAGCCCTGCCCCCTCCCCATTAGCAAGCCCAGTGGGTCTATGGCTTCAGCCCACCCCTGCCCCCCAGACCCTGTGCTGCCATTGTCCTGCTTTCTCCACGAAGGTCCCTGAGCGCACAGCCCAGTTCCAGGCCACCCAAGCCAAGATCCAGCTCCACAACCCCCTCCCGGAGCCCCTCCCAGGCTGCCTCGTCTCCGTGTCAGGATGGGGACTCATCCACAAGACCAGGAGCTACAGGTGAGGGCACTCCTGGGCAAGGTGGCTTTCTTTGGGGTGGGGGATCAAGCCCTCTCCACGAAGGAGAGAAGGCTCCCTGGCATTCCAGGTGAAGGCAAAGGCACACACTCCCCATGGCTGGAGCAGAGCAAGCGGAGGTGGGAGGGGGTGGGACTGTGCCAGCCCAGCCCCTCTTGTCTGCCAGGATTGAGGGGGAAGGGCTCTCTGCTGAGGTGCCAGCTGGATTCACCTGCTTGGCACCTCTGATAACAGACGGCGGGGTAGTGTTTATAGGCTTGGGGGGGAAAGGTGAGGAGCTGCTCTTAGAATCACTGAATTGTAGAGTTGGAAGGGACCCCGAGGGCCATCTAGTCCAGCCCCCTGCAATGCAGAAATCTCAGCTCAAGCATCCCTGACAGCTGGCCATCCAGCCTCTGCTCAGAAACCTCCCAGGAAGGAGAGCCCCCCACCTCCCCAGGGAGTCCCTTCCACCATCAAGCAGGTCCTCCTGTCCAAAGTTCTTCCTGGTGTTGACATGGAATCTCCTTTCTTGGAACCCAAGTCCTGCCCAAGATGCCCCTTGGTGCCCCTTGTTGCCAGTCTACCATTCTGATTCCGTGAATCCATCTGGAGCAGGAGAAAACAAGCTTGCTCCATCCTCCTCCTGAGCTGGCGACCCCCTTCTGCCCCTAACAGCCCCCTCTCCTCCTCTCTGCAGGCTTGGAGACATCCCAGCCGGCAGCAGCACAGCGCTGAGGATCCCCTTCACGCCGACCCAGGCCGGGTCCCGGAGGCTGACCGTGCGTGTAGACAGCCCCCTGCTCCAGCCCCTCAAGGCCTGCAGGACCATCCAGGTGGGGGCAGCAGCTTAGAGCTTCTCCAAAGCAACAGGACCCCCCCCCCCGCATTACCATTAAATGCACTTGGAGTGACACCCCTCAGACCGTGGCTCCTTCTTCATCAGCCCAGTGCCAGCAGAAGGGGGGCTGTGGGGGAGCTCTTTCCAAAAGCAGTGGCTCCCCTGCCCCCAAAGCAAGCTGGCTGCTCGCCTGCACTGCTGTTTAGCAGGTAGAGCCAAAGGACAAGCGGCGCCTGTGTGGCTCCCCCCTTCCCCTGCCTTACGTCTCGGCCTGCAATCTCCTTGGGGCAGAGACCTGGCTTCCTCCGGTGCTTTGTGAAGCCCCAGGTGCATGGGTGAGGCGCTATAAATGATCAGGAGCACACAAGACTTTCTCTAGCGCAGGAGCCTGGCCAGCACAAGCACAGGGGGGACTTTATTGCCCACCCCAGAGCACAGGGGCAGCAGCTATGGGGTCCCGCAGGAGTCCTGCCTCCTCCCTCTTCTGCCGGCAGCCACAGAAGGCACCCATGGGTCCGGCACCCCTCGCACAGGGGGTCCCATCAAAGGAGCCCTTGGGTGAGCTCTTTGATTTTGTCCATGTTGTGGTCAACTGCCCCGGCCAGGAACTGCACCCAGTTCTCTTCCGACGGAGGGCAGACAAAGCTGGCGCTGGGGAGGGAGGAAAGAGAGAGATGCAGGTGAGTAATGGGGGGGCCACCCTGACAAGGCCCCCAGTCCCAGCATCAAGGGCGATTGTGCTGCAGCACAAGGCTGGCTATGTCTTTAAGACGGAAACCGTTTCCCCACCAGCTGTGCCCCTCTGCCCGCCCCCCCCCCAGGCGGAAGTGGCAGAGACAGAGGAGAGGCTGCCCTGCTCACCTGGTCAGTTCCAACATCTTCTTTAGCACAGACGCCAACTTTGCAGCCTAGAAAGAAACAAGACGTCAAGCCCAGAGCCGCCGCTCCTGGAATTTCACCTTTTCTAGGAAAACCAACAGTGCAACAGGAGCAGGTGGTTTCTCATCCGCTGGCCACAAGGTCCGGCAGGCAAGTGCGAGGCCTTCTTAAAAGGGCTTCTCCCTTTGGCACTCCCTGGCTGGCACCGTACGGCCCCTCGGACACAGCCTTGACCTTTCACCCCTGAACAGAGGGAAGGGCTGTCCCAACTCAGGGAGGAGGACCAGCTCGATCTGCCAGCAGCACCTCCACGTACGGCTGGGGAAGAGGCCCTCTGGCCTCAGACCGCAGAGACTCCCTGGCCAGACAGCGTGGGCCCTCCTTGGTTCAGCGGCAGCTTCCTCCATTTCCGCGCAAGAGAGACCACGGCTGCCTTTGCCGAGGGCAGAGAAGGGAAGGGGAGCCCAGCTGGGTAGAGGAGGAAGGGAAGGGCGATCTGCCACGGGGCATCAAGCACCCCCTTCTCCAGGGGGCAGGAGAGGCCCCCTCAGCCCCAGGGGCAACTCTCCGCTTGCACAGTCTTCTCTCCCGCAGGCCATCTTGGGGGTCCCAGGCCCCCCACCCTCACGGGCTGAAGTGGGGAAATAGGATCTCCCAAAAGCTGCAGAGGACCAGGGGCTTCCCCTAAAAAGCTTCATCGTCCCCAGTGGGCAACTCACATTCAGCCGCAGAGCCAGCTGGTTCACAGGGGGGTAGGTGCTCAGCACCAACTCGTCCACGCTGCAGAATAAAACAGGAAGGGGGAGGGGTCAGGGGAGGGTGCCTTGCCGTTTCCTGCCCCCCCCAGCCCCCAACCCAAAAGAGAGGCAGCCTGAGGGAGCACAGCATGCACTGGACTCGGCTGCAAGGCTCCCGGGCGCCCCCTTCCTCAGGCTCATGCAACCCTCTTGGGGGGGGGGGCTTTCCAAGGACAGAGTGGAGCAACCCTGCAGGGAGGGCGTTGGGACTGGTCTTGCTGCCCTGGCCCACCCCCTAGGCCACAGCAATCACCCCAAACCTCCCCCGGCTGCCTCACCTGGGGCTGACGTCTCCTGCAATGTCGGCCAGGTCGTCTAACTGTGCCACCTGCTCAGCCTTGTCGGTCCTTCCGCGGCCTCTGACGGCCCCCTGGACCCTCTTCAGGCAAATCTTGGCGGCCTTCACCAGCCCCAGGCAGGGGCCAAGCAGCTGCTGGTCAGCCGCTGACCAGTAAGTGTCCCTGTTTGCCCGCGAGCCCAAGTCCTCATCCTCCAGGACATCACTGTACGGGTCTCCACCTTCAGTCTGCGCCTGAGCGAAAGGGACATGCCAGTCACACTCTCATCCCGCCCCCCCCCCAGGCAGGGAAGGGGGTGGGCATCCACCGTCCCAGTCACGGGAATACCAGGGGGGGCACCAAGTTGCTAACCTCCCCAGTCGGGCATTACAAGCAAGGAGGGAGGAAATAAGACTGATAGGATTGTGGACTTGGAAGGGACTCCAGGTGTCATCTAGTCCAGCCCCCTGGCAGCTCCCAATGCAGGCGGGGGGGGCACTAAGGGAAGTGGGGGGAGGGGGAGGCAACCACAGCGCATCTGGGGACTCCCAGGTCTGCAGTGCAAGAGGGAATCCAGTCAAAACCCTACTAGATCAAGGAACGGTGTTACACCTTGTACTGCTGCTTAATTATGCCCCACCCCTAACTTTTAGCTATTATATCTCCTTCTGTGTCTGAATGGGTTGAGAAAATTTGGACTGTAGTAGCTATGATCAAGCCAAGTCATTATAAAATAACACATATAAAGCAGTTTACCCCTTTCTCCCATAAACCTGTTATTCTGGCTAACGCCCAACCTCATGCTGCTTTCAACTTGCTGGGTATTTTGTATGCTCCTTATCTTTGGCTTATTTTGTCAATTAATGAAATGTAAAAACCCCCAAACCTCTATTAGGCCAAAGGCTCCCTCTGACAACCCTTCCTATCTCAGCAGAGCAGATTTACAGGGAAGCCAAGGCAGTCTTTCATGGCGGCTGCATCAGCTATTCAGAGCCCAGAGCAGAGGGGCGAAGCCCAGGGGTGGGGGCTCTATCAGGGCAGCCCAGGCAGGGCAGGAGCCCTTATCCGGAGAGGCTGCCTCTAGCCTGCGTGGGGCGGCCAAATGCCCTTATCGGCCCCCAGAAGCCACACAGCAGAAGAGGCAGAGGGGAGAGTGGCACATCCAGAGGGGGGGGGGGCAGTGCCAGGATTAAGTATGGGCTGAGCAGGCTGCATTATGGGGGGGCTTGGACTTTTGCCAAAATAAAAATTAAGAAACAGGCAGATTTTACTATCTGGGCCCAGTAACAGGAAAGAATGAGGTGCTCCGTCAAGGGTCCATATGGCTTTCGTGAAAGGCATGAGCCCCTTTACTCCCCCTGAGCAAACACCCCCACCCCAATTTCAGAAGACTTCCCATTCCGGCAATCTGCATTCTGACCTGAGCCCACCGTGTGACGCAGCGTCTGAAAAGGCGAGTGCAATTTCGGGATACCTAAATGTTGTGCTTAAACCCATTGGTCTGACGCTTCAAACTTAGAGGCTTTCCAGCTGCAGAATAGGGATGGTGATACCCCCTGCTCTCTTGCAAGTGAAGCCGGCGGACAGGCCCCCCCCCGACAGCCCCCCTCCCTGCGCACCTGCTTCATCTCCTCCAGTGCGTCACTGACAATCCCCAGAGCCTGGGTAATAGCCAGGGTCACAGCCGCCTGGTTATCTGT
Source organism: Podarcis vaucheri (assembly GCF_965113315.1). NCBI lineage: Eukaryota > Metazoa > Chordata > Lepidosauria > Squamata > Lacertidae > Podarcis > Podarcis vaucheri. The sequence goes on along the minus strand of NC_138764.1, from coordinate 107,590,587 downwards.
GGGGAGAGAGGAAAGGGAGGAGGAGCAAGGCAAGAAGGGGAAGCAGCAATGGCGGCGTCCCTCGCCCTGCCCCCAGGCTGCCCTGGGGTGACCCCTGACTCACCTCGAGGCACCCTGGAAACTCGGCTGCAGGCCTCCCAGACGCCTCCCGTCGAGACAAGCTGCTCCTGCGAGAGGCTGCAAGGGAGAGCGGAGAAGCGTCAGGAGGGGCCCCAGGCCCACGGGGGCGGCAGAGGAGGGTGCCCCACTCTCTGGGGAGAGACGTCCTGCACCTCCCGCCTCCCCCCAGCATTCCCTGGGAAGGTGAGGGCGGGAAGCAGCAGCAGCTCACCTCTGCAGGGGGGTCCGAAGGATGACCTCGATCAGCTGAATCATCCCCTCCACCACCTGCACCGTGGCATCGCGCACTGCTCTGCGCAGGGTGGTCCCTGCAGGGGGCAAAGAGAGCCCCATCACCGCCGCCCTGCCTCCTTGGCACTCACGCACACAGACTGCAGGCAGCCCCCCCCCAAGACCTGGTATAGAACCTCAGGCTTCTGGTTGGAAGGGACCTTGAGGGTCATCCAGTCCAACCCCCTGCCATGCAGGAATCTCGGCTACAGAACCCACGACATCCATCTCTGCTTCACAGCCTCCAAGGAAGGCGAGTCTGAGCTGGAGAGCTCAGCTGCCCGGTGCTGATAAGGCCGAGGTGGCAGGTTCGATCCCCGTAAGGGACAGCTGCAGGGGGCTGGACTGGATGACCCTCAGGGTCCCTTCCGACTCTACGATTCTATGGGAGACGGCTCCACCGCCCAACAGCTCTTCCTGTCAGAAAGGTCTTCTGAAGGCTGAGTCGGAATCTCCTTTCTTGTAAACGGAACCCACTGCTTTGGGTCCTGCCCTCCAGAGCCGGCTTCCTCTTACGTGGGGCAGCCCCTCAGAGAAGCCAAGACGCCTCCCCTGCTATTGGGGGCCCCTTCCAACACTACAATTCTCGGACTCTTCTTTTCTCGCCAGCACAAGGTGCAGGAGCCCCGCCTGGTGCCTGCCCCCTGGCCTGCTCCTCACACGCTGCCCCCCCCAGAGAACCCCCTTGTCCCTGCCTCGCGGGGCCCCATCCTGCTCACCTTGGCCCTTGGGGAGCTGGTAATACACGGAGGCGGCTGCCAGGACAGCGCTGTGCACCCCTTCCGCCAGGCTCTCCTGCTCCTGCAAGGGCACAGCACCCAAAGGTTACCTGGCTCACAAGGCAGCTCCCCCCACCCCCACCCCGCAAAAAAGGCCCTGGGCTCAGACAACTAGGCTGGGCAGGATTGGGGGGGGGGGAGAGGAGAGATCTGGGAGCATTGAGGGAGAATTACTGGAAGCCTGTGAAATTAAAGCAAAGAATGGATCAAATGAGAGGAGAAGGACCTCGCCAGCTGCTCAGGTGCCCGGAGCGTTGGACGCGCCCTCTGCCCAGGGGCAGGGCAAGCCACCCACTGGGGGGGGGGGTGAGCTGGGGCAGGGCCGCTGCATGGAGCCTGGCCACCCCCGCCCCTCAGCTGCCGTGTGGGGCAGCAGCGTGGAGCCTGCAGGGGCCCGAGCCACCAAGTCACCCCCAGGAGAGACACGTGGCTTGGGCATGCTGCACCCAGTGCCCCCCCCGCCACGCCTTTGCTCTTGATTGATTCCAGGAATATAGAGGGCTGTTCTGTTCGGCATCATCATCATCATCATCATCATCATATATTCCCTGTGGCATTTTTAACTGTCGGGTTAATTCAGACTCCCCTCGCCCCCCCCCTTAGTGATGGCACCCGGGGCGGCCTGCACCCCCCCGCCCGCACCCCCTTCCTATGTCACTGAACCCTCCCCCCCCCCCGCCCAGAAAAAGATTGCAGGAAATGAGCCGCGTGAGAGATGGCCAGGCTGGGGGGGGGGGGAAAGGAGGGCCGGGGGGGGGCCCTCACCCACCTGGAGGGAAGGCGGCGGGGGTCCCGCGAAGGCCAGGCTCAGCTTGGTGGCTTCCTGCGAGGCGGCCTGGAAGGCTTCCTCTGCGGAGAAGGGCGGGAGGGTGAGGCGGGGGGGGAGGGTCGAGGGGGGCAGCCCATCCCGGGGGGGGGGTCCCTGCAGCCTCGCCCGCCCCCCCCCCCGCCCCGAGGGGCCTCCGCGAAGGCGGCACCTACCGAGGGCCTCCCAGAAGCGCCCGGCCTCGAAGCCTCCGGCGCCCTCCCGGCTCTCGCCGCCTGCAAGAGAAGCGTGCCTCTGAGCGCCTGCAGAGCGCCGCCCGGCCCCCGCCGCCCCCCGCCCCGGAGGCCGCGCGCACCTCGCAGCTCGCCCAGCGCCGCGCCCAGCGCCTCCCGCGCCCGCCGCAGCGCCGCCATCGCCCCAGCAGGCCGCGCCCCGGAGGAGGAGCAGGCGCCGCACTTCCGGCTCCCCGGCGCTGCCCCTCGCCGGGCCCTCGCCTAACGCAGCCCGCCGGCCGAGGAGCGCGGCTCTTGCGAGGGAGGGAAGCGGGGGAGGCGGGATCCTGGCCCAGCCTCGCAGCCCCGCGCTCCGAAAAGTCCGGGAAGGGGGGAATGTCTGAGGGTTCCCTGTCTTTTTAATATTTTGTTGGAAGCCGCCCAGAGTGGCTGGGGGGATGCAGGCATGCATGTATTAATAATAATAATAATAATAATAATAATAATAATAATAATAATAATAATAATAATAATAATAATAATAATAATAATAATAAATGAACGTTCTCCCTGAGCCGCGCGATGGAGCCAAGCCGGGCTGCCTTCCGGGCGACCCCTCGCTCTCCTGCCCCGCACATGGCGGCTCCGACAACCCGCGGCAGGGAACCGGAGCTGTGGGTGAAGACGCCTCGCCACCGCAACCCTCGACGCCCAGCGGCTCCACTTCCGGAAGTCTCTTCGCCGCGGCAGTTGCGGGAGGGAGGGCGCATGCGCAGCCGCCTCCACGTGCGCCCGGCCGAGCAGAGCCCTTCGCTGCGCGGCTCCTTCCTCGGGATCCCTGCGTTGCAGAGCGGGGAGCAGATGCGCGGGCGGGCGGGGGTCCCTTCTGTGCCTGCGAAAGTATTGCTAGCCTGCCCTGCCCGATTATCAGGACGGTGCACCATGTTGTTCCCGGGAAATTGGAAGGGGGGTGAGAGACTCCCCCCCCCGCGAGCCTTGCCTCTCCACACCACCAGGCAAAGACACAACCAAGCCATTCACTCACACAGGCATTTCCCTGCCTTCCAGCCCTCGCAGCAGCATCTCTGCAAAGGGGCCGCATCCGCAAGGGGAGCTCAGCTCAGGAGCCCGCGACTCCCCGCCGAGCCCTAGGTCTCCAACAGGCCAAGTGTCAATACCAAATGTAGCAATTCACGGATAAATGTTTCTATGTACTGGCTCAATGGGAAAGCTTTAGAAATTCACAAGAAATCACTCGTTGCATCAATCTTCTCAGTTCCAGTGGTATTTATGACCCAGGGAAGTGAGGTATTCGGGGAAGGGCGAGAGAGCCCACCATAATCCCTGAGATGTACAGTCACATCCGCAGGAGTCATGACTGGTAAAATCCTGCCCCAAGAATGTCAGACAGATAACCATCTCAATCACATTGCCTACCTGCCCCACAGTAAGATGAAGCTCCATGAAGACAAAGGGGTGTATTTGACTTGACTCAGGGATCTGGAAACTGTAAATGCTTTCCTTTGTACTGCAATTGACAGGGGCATGCCTGGATCTCAGGTTCTACCTGAGACCACACTTTTTTTGTGTTATGGGAAACTTTGGAATACGGATGTAACCCATTGATCTGCTTTTCTGGCTGCTTTTTTGCTTCCATCTCCTGGCTGAAGTCTCTTGTGTGTGACCCCAACCTGAACCTAAGGGAGTCAAGGTTAGGTGACTGTGGGGTGCTCCCTGTTACAATGTTAAAACATAAAACTGCCATTTCAAAAACCAAAATATAGGCAACTGGCTAATCGAAATACATAGTAAACAGTGGCACAAAAAGTGCCTTTGAGAGATGCCTGGAAGTGCAAAGGGAGGGTGCCTGCTGCATCTCTCTTGGGAGTTTCCCAGCAGTGGTCCAGACACCACATGCCTGGCTTCCAGGGGATCCCAGTCGGGCCTCTGGATCATGGGGGACAATGGACAGCTCTCCCCCCACCCCGCCCACCATGATCGGTGATGGAGTTTGAGGTGCCAGAGCTCAAGTTGCTCAAGGTTTGCATATACACGATTCAGGACGCAGCAGCATGTGAGCAGCCATCGCAGATGCATTATTTAGCAGCGATGTCGCATGCTGCTGGTTTTGTCCCCTGAATTCTGTGCCCTCCCAAGGGCCGCACTGCAGAGAACCCATTGCAGTAATCCCGCCTCATGTTTACCAGGCAATGGCCTAGAGGGGGCAAGCAATCCTGACCCAGTTATGGCCGTAGCTATCACAGCAGGTGAAGCTGGTGAAAGGCCCTTGTGGCCACAGCCCCGTCTTGGCCCTCTCCAGCTACAGGGCATTCTTCATGGGGGCTCCAGGAGCAAACCTCCCACGGGCACAGGCACCCTCCCAGGAGCAGCTCCGGGCCGACCCAGAGGGAACCTTTGGCATCGTCCAGGACGCAAGCCCTTTGCTGGCCCCCACAGAAGGGTGCCGTCATCCCACAGAAAAGACACTCAGAAGCACAACGGGGGATCCGCTATGACAAATTTATTTGCAACAGTAAAATCTGGCAGGCAGAGGGTTGTCAGGACAGGGGCGCCATGAGCAGAGAGTGGGGCCCTGCGCTGCCCAGTCTCAGCCCCTCCGACAACCCAGGGTGATTACGTTTCACAAAAGCGATATACTACTTGATTGTAAAAGCACTTTTGACACTTGTCATCTTGCTTCTTTGGAAAAGACAGAGCAGGCGGGAAGTGGCTCCTGGAGCTGCAGGGCAGGTGAGGAGAGACAGCAAGGAGAAGCTTCCTGAGTTGCCTTTACCTGCTCACCTTACTGTTTGTTTCATCTCACCCACTCCTGTCATGTTAAAAGCTCTGCAACTCTTTCATTGAACCAAGTCCACCATGATAGGGTGACCAAATGTGGTAAAAAATATTAATACGTGATAAAAATATTAAAATATTTTATGGAATGCAGCTCCCGTGAAGGGGGCCGGCCTCCTAGCGCAGGTAATTAGGGGCGTTCAAGCGGTTGGCCTCCTCGGACCAGGCAGCGTGGGTTGCCCCGTCCATCTCAGGGGCGAGCCGGTTGCTGGACTCCAGCCTGTGGTTCTCGCCCCCAATGGTCTCCTGGCATTCCGGGCAGCGGGTCGTCTCCATGGCCCCCCCGCACTCGCCAATGACGTAGAAGTGCCCGTTGCGGCACTTGAACCAGTGCCCGCGGGTGGCTCCGCTGACGGCCGCCACAATCTGCTTCCTTTCCTCCTCGGAGATGCCCAGCCCGGCGACGGTGGGCAGGGCGGCCTCCAGCTCCTTCAGCTTGGCCTTCACCTCGCTCTCGGCCTCAGGGGTGAACCTGCCAGGCCCCTCCAGGACCTTCCGGGCCGCGCTGACCAGCTCTGCTGTGCCGGGGGCCCGGCTGGCCTTCTCCCCAGCGGTGCTGCACCTCGCCAGGAGCTCCACCAGGTAGGTCATCCGCCGCAGCTCGGTGCGCAGCTCAGACACCTGCTGGCCGCTGAAGCTGTCGCGGGGCTGGTCTAGCCAGCCGGCCACCTCGGCCAGGCGCCTCCTCACGCCCTCCTGCTCCTGCTGCGCCAGCTTTCTTACAGCGGCCATCAGGCCTGCCACCTGCGCATAGAAGCCAAAGAGGGTCTCCACCAGCCCCAGGGTGCTGGCAGAGAGGGAGTCGTCCTCCAGCCTCTCCCTCAGCTGCTGGTGCTGCCAGGTCAGGTGGCGCCTCAGGGTGGTCTCCTGCTGGAGCGCCCTCATCAGCTGGAGGGCGCCCGAGGCGATCTCTGCCGAGCTGCCCTGCATGCGCCCCTTCACCACCTCCACCTCTGCCAGGCTCCTCTTCACCAACGTGCCGTAGCGCAGGCTCTTCCGGACGGGCGTCTGGCAGCTGGGGCACACCTTCAGCCGGACAGCCCCTTCCTCTTCCTCCTCGTCGCCATCCATGTAGCGGTCGAGGCCCAGTGCACTGAAGATGTGCCCACAGTCCTCCAGCTGCACAAAGCGGGCGTCCGGCTCATCCTCGCAGCCAAAGAAGATCTGCGTCAGCTCCTCCACGTCACAGATCAGGCACTTCTGTGGGCAGGGCTCCCCACAAAGCCCGGCGCAAGGGTGCCCGCAAGGGAGGCGCTTGGGGCAGGGCACGTCGCAGCGCGGCCGGTCACAGGGCTCGGAGCACAGGCGCCCGCACTGGTGGTGCTGGCAGCGCCACTCGCAGGGCTCCATGCAGGGCGAGCAGGGCGCCCCACACTGCTTGGGGCAGCGGCTGTGGACACAGCGGTTCTGGCAGGGCTGGCGGCACGGGGGGCAGTCCCTGGTGCAGGGCTGGCGGCACTGGTGGCCGCAAACCAGCAGGCGCTTGCAGGGGCTCCGGCACGGCTGGTGGAAGCGGCCCCCAAAGCAAGCGTGGCACGAGCCTGGGCAAAGATGCCCACACTCCAGGACGCTATCACATTTCGTCTTGCAGCGGATGGGACGCCCGTATGCCATCTCTGCCGCTGCTGAACATGGCACCTCCTGGCTGTGCCCACATGGCAGCGTCGCCAGGACCAGCTCTGGGCAGAGCCTCTCGCACTGCTGGCCGCAGGTGAGCCGGCAGGCATGCCCGCACTCCAGGGTTTTCCCGCAGGGCTCCTTGCAGCAGAAATCTTCGGCGGCCATTGAGCAGGGGACCTGTTGCTGGTGGCCGCACCTGGGCAGCGTCTTGGGCACCTTCACCTGGCACTTCCCGCAGGGCTCACAGCACAGCCAGGGGCAGCGGTGCCCGTTGTCACACAGCACCTTCTGGCAGGGCTTCAAGCAGCTGAGCTCCTTGTGCTGCGGGTCATAGGGGTGGCACGCCCGGGGGCAGACGTGGCCACAGCCCAGGCGGGTGTCACAGGGGACGCTGCAGCCCCCCTCGGGCACCTGGCAGAAGTCCTCTGCCCGCACCACGTCCGTCTTGGTCTGCGGGTGGTTCTGGCAGGCCAGGCGCAGCGCCCGGCCCACGTGGCCCTTCTCGCGCAGAGTGTGCAGGATCCTGCTCCAGAGGGGCACCTGGCTGAGCATGCCTATGTTGCCCACACAGTAGAGGCCCTTTTTGGCGCGGGAAAGGGCCACGCAGATGCGGTTGGGGATCTGCAGGAAGCCCACCCGCCCCGCCAGGTTGCTGCGCACCAGGGAGAGCAGGATGATGTCGTTCTCCTCCCCCTGGTACTTGTCCACCACGTGGACCTTGACGCCCTGGAACTCCTTGGCCGGCAGCAAGCGGCGCAGGCAAAAGAGCTGCCCTGTGTAGGTGGTGAGGATGCTGATCTGGGAGGGCTGGTAGCCCTGGCGCAGCAGGTAGCGGCACAGCTCCACCACAAACTGGGCCTCGTGCTGGTTCTGGTGGCTGCGGCCCTCCTGGATCTCCTGCTCGAGGAAGCTGTGCTCCACGAAGAAAAGGTTGGAGGAGACGCCCTGAGCAGAGAGGAGGAGAGGAGAGGAGGCTGCTGAGCTGGCAGGGCAGAGGCTCCGGGCCAAAGGCTGCCAGCCAGGCGGAGGCGAGGGGAGGGGAGAGATGCTCACCTTGATGTTCTCGTAGCGGAGCACCGAGGGGTGGTTCTCCAGGTCCTGGTAGATGTGCGGGGTGAGCAGCTGGGCGATCTCTGGCCTCATGCGGTGCTGCAAAAGGGCAAGCCGAGGGAGAGGTGATGGAGAGCGGAAGGCGACCGCCCTCACGAGAAGAGGGGCTGCCTCAGGCGGCCACCGCCCTTCTCTGCTTCAAGGTCTGAGGGGGGAACCATGTCTGGCTGCCTCTGGGCCGCCCACCCTGGAGGAGAGTAGCCAGGGGCTGGGGCTGCCCCCAGCCAGGCAGGAAAGGCTCCCAGCTCCTCTACCCCCTTTCCTCGCTTGTGCGTGAAATCGAGAGAAACCCCCCATTTGGAGGCTGTCAATGCTTCCCAATCCCAGCTGCTGGAAACCGCCCCCCCCCCCAGGGGAGCCAGTGCTCTTGCACCCAGATCCCAACTTTGTGGGTTTCCCTTTGGAGATCTGCTGGGCCTCTCGGAGAAGAGGCCGCTGGACTGGCTGAGCCCCCTTTGGCCTGATCCAGCAGCCTCCACAGAGCGAGTGAGGGGAGGGGGCCGGGGGGGGCCTGCTTGTGCCTCACCTGGAAGGCGAGGCGGACGAAGGGAAGGCCGACCTTCACCAGCCGCTCAAAGAGAGAAACCTCCAGGTGGAAGTTCCTGGCCAGGTCGTAGACGTTGGCGCTGGGGCGCAGCTGCAAGGAAAGAAGGAAGAGGGAGCCCGTGGGGTGGGGGGAGAAGGGGTGGGGCCCAAGGCCAGCAGACCCCGCCCCTCATCTGGCCCACCCACCCACCCACCTACCTGCTGGTGGTCTCCAATGAGGATGAGGTGCTGGCAGGCCCTGCTCAGCGTGGTGATGACGTGGGCCTCAAGGACTTCGGCCGCCTCTTCCACAATGACCACGCGAGGGGCCACCTGCTGCAGGACCTGGCGGTACCGAGCGGCTCCTGGGGTGAGACGGGGGGGGGGGGGTGAGGGGACGCCCTGATCTCTGCCCCCTCTGCCTCCAAGCCAGGCTTCTGCCTCCAATTGGAGGAAGTGTGAGGGCAACGGCAGCAACTACCAAGAGAAAGGCCCACGGGCAGCCCTGCAGGTGTGTTGTGTTGCAGCTGGGCAAGGAAGCAGGTGAGAGAGGCTCCTCTTCTCTCCCCCCCCCCCCGTCACAGGTGGGTCCCCCAGGGTGTGGGGGGCAGCTTGCTGCACAGGCTCCTCCTCACCTGTGGTCGTCATGCCCACGATCTGGGCTGTCCTGAAGACGCAGAGGTCCTGGTGCTGGCGAAGCTCAGCCAGCCTCTCGGCTGCCGCCTGGTACTTCTCTTTGTGCTGCATCATCTCACGCTGGATCTCAGCTTGGTGCTTCTGCAACCAGTACCTGTGCGGCACAAAGATCAGGTTCTGCCCTTAGGCAGAAAGAACCAGGGGCACCAACGTAGGAGGGGGGGGCACACCTGGCTTGCTAGTGGCACGTGTGAAAAGAATCACAAGCTGAACACGAGTCAACCGTGTGATGGAGCAGCAAAAAATGTGAATCCACAGAAGTTGAGTGTCCAGATCAAGGGAAGTCATAGTCCCACTCTACGCTGCCTTGGTCGGACCACACCTGGAATGCTGTGTCCAATTCTGGGCACCACAATTTTAAAAGGATGATCAAGGGTCAGTAAACCAAGCCTTATGAGGAACTGGGGATGTTTGGCGTGGAACAGAGGAGGCTGAAAGGAGATATGAGACCCGTCTTCAAATATCTCAAGGACTGAGAAGAGGGAGCAAGCTTATTTTCTGCTGCTCCGGTGGGTAGGACTTGAACCTGTGGCTTCAAGTTGCAAGAAATGAGACTCTGACTCAACATCAGGAATAACTTTCTGAGCATAAGAGCTGTTCGACATTGGAATGGGCTCCTTGAGAGGTTGTAGACTCTCCATCCTTGGAGGTTTTTAAGCAGAGGAGGTGTAGGGGGGTGGGCATGGGCGCCAGAGGCCCCTGCAGCAGAAATTACCTGTAGAGCTCCCAGCGGGAGCTGAGGTTCAGCTGCCACACATCCAGGACGGCCTCAGCCTCCTCTTTGGTCATCGCCTGCCCTTTTTTCAGTTCCGCCTTTGCTTGTCGCTTCATCTTCTTCTTCTGGCCCGGCTGCAGCTGCAGAGAGAACCCCAAGTGGGCAGGTGAGGAGGAGGCCGGGGCAACCCCTGTCCTGCCCGCCTCAGGGGCAGCGACCACAGAGCTTTCACCCCCTCCAATGCAACACACTGTGTCGTCCCCCCCAATACCTGAAACCCAGCGTTTTCTGCCCCATGTGGGGCTCTCTGCTCCCCCTTCTCCTCATCATCCAACCGCATGGCCAGAAACAGGTCGTCCAGGTTGTGCCTGGGGGGTTTCCTCCTCCGCAGCCGCCCGTCCTCATCGTGGTCCAGCAGCCGCTCGCGCTGAATCAAGTCTGCCTCCTCCACGACCTGCAGCAGCTCTGGCTCTGCCTGTGGGCCTTCCTCCGCCTCCTGGTCTTCCTCAATGCCTGAAGAGCCACAAAGAGACTGGTAGGTGGCGGCAGAGAGTGGGCAGGCCCCAGGCTCCTTCCGTGTCTCAAACTCGCCACCTCATCCTTGTCCCACCCAGAAGCTGCCCAAAGGAAAGCCCCTTACCCGCATTTTCTGGCCATCCTGGATCGGCCATGTTTTCAACCGGCGTGGCACCAAGTCCCAGCCACTCCAGGATCAGAGAGTGCTCTGGATCCATCCAGTCCTCTTCCTGGAGCAAGAAGGAGCAGCTCAGACAGGCTCAGCGGTGGGCGGGTGCCACAGTCCCAGGGACCCCAAGACAGGAAGGCAAGCAGGAGCCGGGGGCCACGAGAGGGGCGGGGGCAGGCGGGGACCCTTGCAACGGCCTCGTGCTCCCAGAGAGCCAGGAGGTCTCTCCTGGGAAAATCTCCCTCCAGGGCGATGAGTCTTTCATGGGTGCTGACGGTTTAGTGTGGCAGCACCTGCCCTTGGGAACTCTCTGCCCTTGACGTCAAGCAGAAGCTGCCACTTTGCTCTTTTTGGTGCCTGCTGAAAATTCCCTTTTTAGACAAGCCTAACCTCGATGGTTAGAAACTTTCAACATTCTGAATTTTCATGGATTGTTTCTTTGTATATAAACACACACATACACACTCAAATTTCAAGCAGGTGCATCTATTGATTTCATTAAATAAATAAATAAATAAATAAATAAATAAATAAATAGATAGATAGGGTGGTTTCTTCCACGACCGGAGTACCCATCAGGCCCCCCCCCCAGGGAGGAATTCCTCCTCATCAGAGCAGCCAAACAGCTCACACTCTCGCCCAGACTTGGGCCCCTGCTCTGCTGCTTCCAGCTGAGGGGCTGGAGAAGCCCTTGAGGAGTTGGGGGGCTCCCCCTCTGCTTTCCCAGGGGCACTTGGTCCCTAAGACGGAGAGATCCTGGTGGGGTGTCTTCTTGCGGGGCCGCCTTCTGATGCCCCCCCCCCCGTGCATCCCTCCTGCTCCTTACCAGGCCCCTCACGAGGCTCTCCCAGTGCCGGCTGGAGATGCAGCTCCGCAGGTGCTTCTCGTGCAGAATCCCGCGCAGCCCGCACTCCAGCTGAGCCGCCCCTCGGTTGAGTTCCAACTCGGCCTCCCGCATCTCGCAGGTGATCTGCCCTCGGGAAAAAGAGGCCAGGTCAGCCCCTCCAGCGGACAAAGCCCAGCAAGGGATCAAGACCCAGCAGAGGACAGCTGGGGGCGCCCGGCCGGGCAGCTCCGCTCCCGCCCTTCCTCTGCTGGCGCCTCCAACTGCTCTCCCCCCAAGGGCGCCCTGCTCTCTCCCTCTGCTCCGCCCAACCTCCAGCTCTGGCCCTGGTCTGGGGAGGCAGCGTGGAGCTCCCTTTCAGCACCAAGGCAGCAGTTCCACAGGTGCTGCGCTCCAGTGACAAAGCAGCCCTCAGCTCTGGCTGTGGCCTGAACATCCAAGGTGAAGAGATGTCTGACTGTGTAACAGACTCCCCCAGAAGGGGGGCAGTCTCTCCTTCCTTGGAGGTATTTAAACAGAGGCTGGGTGGCCATACGGGAGGAGTTCCTGCGCTGCGATTTCTGCGTTGCAGTGGTTGACTAGATGACTCTTGGGGGTCCCCCCATTTCCCTGTGCTTTGCTGATCTGGCTGTTCTCCTGGGCAAAGTCCAAGCAACCCCCCCCCACGAATTACACCCTCCAAACCAGCCCCCTCCCCCTCCCTCGCACGTACGTCACTGTAGGACCACCGGAGGTGGCCAGGCAGGCCTCTCCAGAAGTCGCTTCTGCCCCGCAGCTGCTGCAGGGTGAACGGCTTCAACTTCTCACTGTTGCTCCTGCCGCCAACCCGCACGATGCCCGTTGGCTGGAACACCTGGATTCCTGGGGGGGGGGGGAGACGTAAAAGTCAAGGCGGGATATCTAAGCCACACCCTCCCGCCACTGCCAGGACAATGGGCAGCCACCCGAACAGCGACCCTCCCCCCGCAAAGGCGTCTCAGTAATTCCTGCAATGCAGAGGATTGGACTGGATGACCCTTGAAGGTCCCTTCCAATTCTGCCAATCTCTATTCTCTCCTCTCCCCCCCTGCCCAGGGCAGGCAGACCCCCCACCTTCCAGGAACTGGTCCAGGGCATGGTTGGTGTAGCAGACCACAAGGATGGGGGTCTCTCCACGGGCGGCCTGGTTTTTCAGCAGGACTTCCATGATCTTCAGCCCAACGTAGGTCTTCCCTGTAGGAAAAGCCCCGTCAAAGCAGGAAGCTCCGTCTGCCAACCCCCAACGGGCATCAGAGGACCCCCCCTGCAGCCTCAGCCCTTCCCCCCACCACCAAGAAAAGGCTAGCAGCTGTGGGGGGGGGGGTCACAAGCCGCACTTCCCGAGCCACAGGCAATTCACTGCCATTCCAAGCAGGATCTGCAGGCAAGCAGCACCCTCCGGCCTTGGCTCGGGTTCAAACCCCATGAGGCAAAGGAAGACACCCGATGCCAGAGAGATGGGGGGGTTGTCGTCAGAAAAGTGGGCCTTGTGGGGTGTCAGGATCCAGCCGGCCGGCCGGCTCCACTTCACACCCAACCCAGTTTCAGGCAGAAATCTGAGCCTCCATCTGGAGAGGCATTCCTGCAACAGACACCTCTTCCTCAGAGGATGGGGTGCCCGACTCACCTGTCCCCGGAGGCCCCTGGATGATGGCCAGCTCCTTGGTCAGGGCGAGTTTCAGGGCTTGCAGCTGGGACTCATCCAGCCCCACGGCTTCCTGGGTCGGCCACTGGGAGGCGTCCAGCACGTCCACACGGCCCTCAGGGGCTCCTTCCGCCCCAGCAGGGGGAGGCTTGGCCATCAGGCACCTGAGGTCGTAAAGGCTGCTTCCCGGCTCCCTTCGCAGGTAAGCCGGCTCCCTCACCTGGGCCTCGCAGTGGACAATGTACCTCTGGAAGGGGACGTCCTCCTCCCGCAGCTCCTGCAGCCCCTGCAGGACGTGTCGGTAGGCCTCAAAGTAGGCGGTGGTCTCCACCATGACGAAGGAGTCGGAGGGCTGGACCTCGGCCAGCAGGGCCTGGCTGTGGGTGGCGAAGGAGAGGTGGACAAAGCCCTTGCGCAGCTCCTGGGGCTCCCGGTCGGAGACCGTGGCAAAGAGGAAGGTCTCAAAGTTGTCCTTGGACAGGCAGACCAGGGAGCCGTACAGCAGGCGCTTGGAGTTCTCCCACCGGACGGCGCCCAGTGGCGTGGAATCAAAGCGCACCTTGTAGTCAATGCCGGTCCGGGAGCAGAGCGGAGCCAGGATCCGGGCGTCCAGATACACGCGGATGTCGTCAAACCTCCTCCTGCCCGGGCCGGCATCCTCAAAGCTCTGGAGGAACTGGAGGATGCCCTCCCTCAGCGGCCGGACAAAGTCCTCCCTCAGGAGGCGAAAGTGGGTGTCCAGGTACACGGCGGGGCTCTCGTAGGGCTGGCTGATGAGGTTGGGGCGCAGGAAGGGCTTCTGGCCGCGGTTCACCTCCTCGTAGGTGGGGTAGATGGACATGGCGCGGTACTCCCCTTCCTCGCCGGGGGCGGTGGGCTGGAGAAGGGTGCAGCTGTCCACCCGCAAGGTGCCCTCGCGCCGCCGCTCCTGGAGGTGCTGGATGAAGCCCTGCAGCTTCTCCAGACTCTGGTCCAGCTCCTCCGGGAAGTCCACCCCCAGGGCCCGGAGGCCGTTGATGGAGCCCGGCAGGACGGACATCAGCAGGGCCACCTTCTGGAGGGAGCTGGCCGGGAAGATGCTGACCAGCTCCTGGACCAGCGCCACCACGCTGGCAATGTGCTGGGGGCACTGGTGCCGCACCTCCGGCCGGGCCTCCGTCAGCATGTCGGCCACGTACTGGGGCAGGCAGACCCGGAGGAAGGAGGACTCCTTCACCGTCTCCAGCAGCCGCTGAATGCTCTGGCGGTCCATGCGGGAGAGGCAGGCCTTTTGGAGAACCTGGCACAGCAGCTGCACCATGTCCGGCCTCATGGCAACTGGGGAGAGCGCCTCCCGCAGGCGGGGGCTGGAAGCCAGCGTGATGGCCACCTCCGAAGGGTCCTTCTCGAGGAGTTCACGGAGGAAGCGGGTGCCGATCATCGGGCCTCGCTGCTGCGGAGAGCCTCCTGGCCCTGCGTGGGGCCGCTGGGTGGGGTCAGCGTTTGGGGCCCCCTCTCTTTGCCTTCCTGGGCCATCCCTGGCCGGCCCTCCCTGGTTCTGTCCCCCAGCCCTCCGCTCCTCCCTCGGATCAGCCCCAGGCCAGACGCCCCCTCTGCGAGGGAAACGGTTCCCCCCTGCCCCCTCAGCCGGCCTTCTGGGGTTGCGCGCCCCGTCCTGGTGGGGGGTCCGGCCAGAGCCAGCCCTCCGCTCCGCAGCTCTGCCAGGGCCAGGGCCCCCCTCACGCTGCCCACTTGCGTTCTGCTGGGAGGCCCCTCCATCTTGAGGCTCTGCAGAAGGAAAAGAGGGGACTTAGAGAGTCTCTGGGCAGAAGCCCAAGCTGTGCTTCGCCTGGGTGATGCCCCCTTCTGCCCCCTCCCCCTTCAGGGGATAACTTTGGCTTCGCCCCTCCAAAGTTAGGCAGGGACTGAATTCTCCACCCAGGGATCTGGGAGGGAACTGGGCGGCTCCCTCCTCCTCCTCCTCCCATTTGGCGGCTCCTCCCCCAGAAACGATGGACGGGGGGGGGGGCGGAGGGCCGGGCCGGGCCGGGCCGGGTCGCCCAGCCTCCCGTTGCCAAGAGCCGGAGGACGGGGTGTTCCCGGCGGGAAGGCGACGCTGGACCAGATCCAGCCGCCAAAGCTGAAGCAATTGCTCGGCTCCTTTTTTCGCTTTCTCTCCGGGTGCGGCAGAAGGGAGAAGACCGGTGCTCTCCGCTCACGCCGAAGCGGAGACGCCTCCCCCCCCCCGCCAGCCCGTGGTCGCCCGGCGAGGCGGGAGGCGCAGAAGCCCCTCTTTGGACTCCGGGAGGGGCGGACCCTCCTTCCTCGGAGCCTGGATGCCACCCGCCAGGGACCCTCCGAGTCCTGCATTGCGGGGGTTGAGATAGATGCCCCCTGGGGGTCCCCTCCCTCCCTCTTCCCGGTGCTGGCGAGAAGCGCAGGCTTTGAGCAGAGCCTCCGGTCCCGGAAAGCTGCGCTTCTCCTCCGCTCTGGCCCGGCCAGCCGCTTTCAAGGACAGCGGGACCTCGGCTTAAGGGCTTCATTCGTCCCGGAGGTCCGTACTTAACCTGAAACTGTTCTAACCCCTTTAGCTAATGGGGCCTCCCGCTGCTGCTGCTGCCGCTCAATTTCTGTTCTCATCCTGAAGCCAAGTTCTGAACCTGAAGCACTCTTTCTGGGCTAGCGGAGTCTGTAACCTGTAACCCGAGGTACCACTGTATTTTTCATCTTTGGTTGGAAGCCGCCCCGAGTGGCTGGGGAATCCCAGACAGAAGAGCGGGGTAGAAATAATTAATTCTTCTTCTCATTCTTCCTCACCTCTGCCTCTGCCTCCCGCTCCTCCGCCTCTTCGCGGCCGCCCCCGCTGCTGCTGCTGCTGCTGCCCCCTTCCTCGCCCGCGCCCCTCCATGGCTCTTCTTCTCCGCTCCGCGCCCCGTCCCGTCGAGGCGCCTCCGGGCTCTGCGCCTCCTCCTCCTCCGCCGCCGCCGCCGCCTTTTCGGCTCACTTTCGACTTTCGCTTTCCCCTTCCCGGCTGGCTCCGCCCCCGCTTTCGCTTTCGCTTCTCCCCCCCGGCCCCGCCCCGCCCCGGAACCCCCGCGCCCCGGCCGCTGTCCCCGGCGGAAGGGAAAGGGAGCCGGACGGGCGGAGCTCTGCGGGGGCGCACCCGGCGCCCTGCACTTCCGGTCCCTCCGAGACCACGATGGAGCTCAGGGAAGGATGGCGGGCGAGGCTGGGCGGGCCCGGCGGCGAGGAGGCCGAGGAGGAGGAGGAGGAGAGCGGCTCCGAGGCCGAGGTAGGCGAGGGGCGGCGGGGAGGGAGAGCCGGGCAGCGCCTGGCCCGCTCGTCCACCTCCTCTCCGGCGGGGCCTGGCTCTCCCTCCCTCTTTTCTCCCTCTCCCCCTTTCTCTCTCTCTTCCTCCCTCTCTCTCTCCCTCCCTCTTTTCTCCCTCTCCCCCTTTCTCTCTCTCTTCCTCCCTCTCTCTCTCCCTCCCTCTTTTCTCCCTCTCCCCCTTTCTCTCTCTCTTCCTCCCTCTCTCTCTCCCTCCCTCTTTTCTCCCTCTCCCCCTTTCTCTCTCTCTTCCTCCCTCTCTCTCTCCCTCCCTCTTTTCTCCCTCTCCCCCTTTCTCTCTCTCTTCCTCCCTCTCTCTCTCCCTCCCTCTTTTCTCCCTCTCCCCCTTTCTCTCTCTCTCCCTCCCTCTCTCTCTCCCTCCCTCTTTTCTCCCTCTCCCCCTTTCTCTCTCTCTTCCTCCCTCTCTCTCTCCCTCCCTCTTTTCTCCCTCTCCCCCTTTCTCCCTCTCTCTCCCTCCCTCTTTTCTCCCTCTCCCCCTTTCTCTCTCTCTCTTTCTCCCTCTTTCTCTCCCTCCCTCTTTTCTCCCTCTCCCCCTTTCTCTCTCTCTTTCTCCCTCTTTCTCTCCCTCCCTCTTTTCTCCTTCTCCCCCTTTCGCTCTCTCTCTATTTCTCCCTCCTCCTTTTCTGCCCCTCTTCTCTCCCTCCCTCGCTCGCTCCGTCTCCGCTCACATCTCTTGTCTCGTCTCCCCCTAGGAGGTGTCTGTGGGCCGAGGCGGTCGCAGCGGAGATTTTGCGGCGGGCTTTGCGTTCGCCGAGGCGTCGGCGGGGCCCAGCGGAGGCCCCTGGGCGGAGGTGCTGAGGCAGCTCAAGGGGAAGGTGAGAGTGGGGGGGGGGGCTCCGCAGGGGCACATGCTCTGCGCCATCACTCCCCCCCAAAAAAAAACTCCCACACCACCTTCTGGCCTGATCCAGCAGGGCAGCTTCTCCGAAGCCACTGCCAATTCTTCTTCATCCTCCTCGGGAGCAAAAAAGGTTCCCGGTCCAGATGGGAAGGTTGCTCCGTGCCTCAGGGTTCTGGAGCTTCTGATCTTTGGGGTTTCACGCCTGCACTCACCTTGTTTGTTTTCTCTTATGCAGAGATCCGCTACCAGCCTGGACGAGAAGATTGCAACTGTAAGAAAGAAAAGGAAAGCCCAGGTTAGAAATTCCCACCTGTTTGGAATCTTCTGGGTTCCTGTATCTGCGTGGATAAGGGCAGCACCTGTGTGTGGATGTTGTGCTGCCTTCCAAAAGTAGTGTCCTCCAAAACAAAGTGTCCAGCTGGTCTGTTTCATGTGCAGGGGAACCTCTGTGACTGCAGAATGACTTATCTATTCATAACCCCATACATTTGGAAGCGGCCTGGAAGGTCTTCTGGCCCAATCCTCTGCTTACTGCAAGATCAGCTTCTGGATGGGGCAGCATGTGTAACCCATGAAAGAGCTGTGTGGGCTTTGCCTTTTGCATGAGGTGCCTGCAGTGTGATTGCATCCTTGTAGGGACCCTTGGAGAATCTTCAAGCAGTTTTTCTGGTTCAGTGGACCATTATTTAATCGTGGAATCTTAGAGAAGGAAGTTTAGAAGCAGGCTTACGATGGCAGAAACAATTCCCTAACGTATTTGACGCTAACGGATTTGTGTCACATAAAGTGGTGCTTTATGTTCTGGCTGCAAGAAAGATGAGAAAAAGAAACAATATTGCAAAAAGTTGCTCTGGAGATTCAGAGGTCTAATGGAAGTTAAACTAGGTATGAGCTAGCAGATGATACAAACTCTGACTCTCTTTCTTTATATGCTTGATGCTTTGGAGTATGTAGTTGTTGTACGCTGTTTGTTACAGTTTGGCAAATTGTAATGAAATTGTTACGGTCTTTGGTCAAGACAATAAACTCTTTGGCCATAGAGAAGGAGGCTGGGCAGTAAAAAACAATGTCACATTTGGGGGGGGGGTCTTTTCCAGGAAAAGCAAGCTAAACAAGGGCCAGCAAAAGAAGATGCTGGGGAGGCTACACAGGAGAATGTAGACAAGGTGGATGCTGGAGGAAGTGAGGAGGAAGATGCAAAGGAGGAGGAGGAGGAGGAGTTGGAGTCTGAGTACTCTTCGGCAGATGAGAGCATCTTCACAAAAGCTGGTAACCATGGCGATGGATGTGCTGTGCAGGCACCGGGGCAGAAGAGAGCAAGTGTGCATCTTCTGTGCCTTTCAGTGGGGCAGCTGACATACTTTTTGCAGCTAGCTGCATGAATCGAGGTTTTAGTAGGAGGTGCTACTCTCTGATTTGTAATGTGTTCTGATCATCTTTTGGTGGGGGGGGTCGTGTGGTTTTTTACAGATACACTCAAGGTGAAGCAGCGACGGAAAAGGAAGCGAGGTGGAGAGGAGGTGAGCCTTTGGATGCTGGGTGGTGCTGGGAGAGAAGGAGTTCCTGCAGAAACAGGGGTCCTTCTCTCATGTTGTGGGTCTGTGTTCCAGGCTTTCTCTTTCTGATCCTCCTTTCTAGGAACCTGAGCAGTTCTTTGAAGATGCTTCACAGTACGATGACAGCCTGTCGTTCCAAGACATGAACCTCTCCCGGCCCTTGCTGAAGGTAGCCAGATCCTGCTTTCTTTCAGAGGGAGATGGCGAAGGTGGTTGCCTAGTCTCTTTTGGGTGGGCAAATCTCAGCCCACACTGAGTCATCACATTTGACAGCTTTTGTGGCCCCAGGAGTGAATTAGGCAAACATGCCTTGCCTAATTCAAACAAAATAACAAAAGAAACAGGTCTGTGAAAATGCGGGCTTGTTTGGTATCTCTTATTGGAAGGACAGCAAAACAAAAAACTACTGTTTAGCAGCAAAGATAACGTTAGGATGTTCATCATACACTGGAACCTCGGTTTTTGAGCATCTTGGAAGCTGAACATTTCGGAATCTGAATGCCGAAAACCCGGAAGTAATTGCTTCTGTTTTCAAACACATCCGCTGCGTGTTTTTCTTTTTTCTCAATGGATTTTGCCAACCTCCCATCCCATTGCTTCTTGGTTTTCTAACGTTTTCACCGAGGTTCCACTGTACTGTTAACAGGGCTCGAGGCTTCTGGGTAAATGGACCTTAAATGAGCCTGTAGTTGGAGGATGGAAGAAGAAAGTTCTTCTTTATTTATATTTAAATTTATATGCCAGCCTTCACCCGAAGATCACAGGGCAGTTCACAACATAAAAATACAAAATGAGACCACAAAATACATAAAACAAAACAAAACCCATCACTCTCCTCCCACAAACACATTTAAAAAGCTGTAGAAGGTTAATCAGTCAAAGGCCTGGTTGAAGAAAAATTGTTTTTGCCTGGCACTTAAAGATATGTAATGAAGGCGCCGGGCGAGCTTCTCTGGGGAGAGCTTTTCACAAATGAGGAGCCACAGCAGAAAAGGCTTTGCCCGCCCTCTGGACGTCTCATGGAGGAGGCATCAGAAGAAAGGCCTCAGGGGATGATCCCAGGGTCAGGGTCACTTCATGTGGGGAGTGGGGGTCCTTGTCGGCTGTCAGTCAGTCCAGTTTATTTGCTAAAAAAGGGTTGGTAAGGGGGACATTTAACCTGCTTTCACTTTAAGATGAGCATAAGAATGTGGGTTTTAAATTAAAATCAATAGTCTTTTTTCAATATTTGTATTGAACAGCTTAGACCAAACTGTCTATCAAATCAAAAAGGCTGAAGGCTGTAAATGCTACAAGAAGATACCGTGTTGACCTTTTGTGCATGCACAATTTGCCGTCAAAGCAGCTGTCTAGATTGGTTCCCGCTGCTTCAGTGGGATATTTCATTTCCCTCAGTCCACACAATTCAATGCTCTGAAATCTAGTTGAATTCTTCTCCATTATTACATGTCCAAAGCTGAAATAAGAAATTCTACCACATTCTGCAATTGGTTCCCCTAGTATAAAAAACCACTTTCCTAAAAATTCTGATTATTTTCTAAAGATCCTGAGAGTGCTTAGCCACCTGATGTTCAGAATCAAACCAGCCACCAGAATCAAGTATTTCACTTTCTGGGGCTGTAGTAGTAGTAGTAGTAGTAATAGTAATAATAATAATAATAATAATAATAATAATATACTGTATTTTTCCATGTATAAGACTATATTTCCCCCCTATTTTTTCAAGTTAAAAATTAGGGGTCGTCTTATACATGGATAGTGCATATGGGGGATTTCTTTATTTGGAGTCCCAAAAAATAGGGGGCGTGTTATACATGGAAAAATACGGTATTAGATTGCAGAAAGACTGGATTTACTGCCTTTGTAGGCTATCAGCAAAATTACCCGAAGTATTGCCTCGAGATGATAAAATGTTACCCTTGAGTTCAAATAAGTTGTAGTCTGAGAGTAGATCAGTCTCTCTCTCTTGGAATCTGCTAGGCCAACCAGCATGCCAAGCCCCTTGGGGGACGTAGTTCGCCTTCCTGCCCTGAAGACGCCCCTCGGCTGGGTATGGGCAGTAGCCAACAAGGCTGAGCCAGAAATGGCCACTTTCCCATTCATCTCCCCTGAAATGATCGTATGCTGGGATTACTGCCCAGTTTGGAGACCCAGTCCCTCTGAGAGGCCAGAGAGCAGCATGTTGCTGTGCGTTCCAAGTTAAGCGTTTCCATAGTTGTAGGGCAGAGACCTGCTCACACTGGCTTCTTCCCAACGGCTGTGATTGGCAGGCAATAACCGCCCTGGGCTTCAAGCAGCCGACCCCCATCCAGAAGGCCTGCATCCCTGTGGGGCTCCTGGGGAAGGACATCTGCGCATGTGCGGCTACAGGGACAGGTAAGCCCCGGGTTCAAGGGAGTGGGGGTGGGGCAAAGGCTTGGGGTGGGCCAGGAGGCTGACCTATGTCTTTGTCTTCAGGGAAGACTGCAGCCTTCATTCTGCCTGTTCTGGAGCGCCTGATCTACAAGCCCCGCCAAGCCCCAGTGACGCGGGTGCTGGTTCTGGTGCCCACCCGGGAGCTGGGCATTCAGGTGCACTCTGTCACGAAGCAGCTGGCGCAGTTCACCAGTGTCACCGCCTGCCTGGCCGTGGGTGAGTGAGCAGGACCCGGAGATGGAGAGGGCTCCCTAGGGGGCGTGACTTTGTTTGCACCCATCCTGCCCACCAGGGGAGCTCATGCCCCCGCCCGGTTTGTGTCCTTGCAGGGGGCCTGGACTTGAAGACCCAGGAGGCGGCGCTGCGCTCGGGCCCCGACATCCTCATCGCGACCCCCGGACGCCTCATTGACCACCTGCACAACTGCCCCTCCTTCCACCTGGACAGCGTTGAGGTCCTCATCCTGGACGAGGCTGACCGGTGAGGGGAATCTCTGGGCACAGGCAGGTGGGGGGGGGAGGCCCTCAGAACACCAAGAGGCCTGGCTGCAGGATCAGGCCAAAGGAAGCCCACCCAGGCCAGCATCCTGCTCTCACAGCGGTCCATCAGAGGCCTGCCTAGGGAACCCCAGAAGCAGGACCTGAGCAGGACCTGTGAACCCCAAAACCCCATATTCAGAGGTAGGCTGCCCTGGACACTGGAGGAAGAACAGAGCTGTCATGGCTAGTAGCCATGGGCAGCCACCTTCTCTGCCCATTTGTCTAGTCCTCTTTTGAAGCCCTTCAAGTTTGTGGCCATCAGCACACCTGGTTTATGCACTGTGAAGTCCTTCCTTTATCTGCCCTGAGCCTCCTGGGGTTCTAGTACCATAGAGTCATAGAAGAGTAGAGTTGGAAGGTACTTCCAAGGGTCATCAAGTCCAGCCCCTGCCATGCGTGGATCTCAGCTCAAGCATCCCTGACAGCTGGCCATCCAACCTCTGCTTAAAAGCCTCCCAGGAAGGAGAGTCTGCAACCTTCTGAGGGCATCTGTTCCACGGTCAAACAGCCCTTACAGTCAGAGAGTTTTTCCGTATGTCTACAATCAGAATCCCCTTTCTTGTCACTTGAAGCCATGGGTTCAAGTCTTCCCCTCCAGAGCGGGAGAAAGCAAGGCTGTTCTCTCTGCCATGTGACAGCCCTTAAGATATTTGAAGATGGCCGTCATGTCACCTTTCAGTACTATGAGGAAGGGAAAGAAAAACATCTCCCTCTCTTCTTTCTTCACCCTGTGTGTTATTTTGCACACCTCTTGTTTTCTGCTCCCTTGCCCCATCCCCTGGGATCTGGGTCCTAGCCCAGACCTGCCTTTTGGCACAGGCTGGCTGGGCTGTCAGCTTTTGTGCCTGGAGGAGGAGGCCTCTCCCCCCCCCCACTTGCTCACCTGCCTCTCCCGCTCCCCACAGGATGCTGGATGAGTACTTTGAGGAGCAGATGAAGGAGATCATCCGGCTGTGTTCCCGACATCGCCAGACCATGCTGTTTTCTGCCACCATGACAGACGAGGTACCAAGGGAGACCCAGAGAGGAGACTGGGGAGGGTGCAGTTGTGACGATGTGCTGGGCGGATAGGAAGTGGCTGCAGGAATCTTGTCATGTATTTGAATCTTGGTGCTGCGCTGCAGAACAGCGACCCCCCAGTGATCTCCCTTGGACCGGGATGTCCTGCTTCTCTTGGAGTGTTGGGGGGACCTTCCTGGCAGGGCTGACGAAGCTCCCCCCTCTCTGGCAGGTGAAAGACTTGGCCTCCGTTTCCTTGAAGAACCCTGCCCGGGTCTTTGTGAACAGCAACACAGATGTGGCCCCCTTTCTGCGCCAGGAGTTTGTCCGCATCCGGCCCAGCCGCGAGGGAGACCGGGAGGCGATTGTGGCAGGTGGGGGTCCAGCAGCCCTCAGGGGTAGCTTCTGACCCCATAGCACATAGCCATAATGGTTGCTCTGCCAGATATGAGTTGCTGGGAGAGTCGCTCTTGTGCTCAGATCCTGTTTGCTGCTTTCCTGATAGGGGCCTCTTTTTGGCCGCTATGAGAAGAGAAAGCTGGACTAGATGGGCTGTTGGCCTGATCCACCAGGCTTTTAGGAACATCAGAAGAGCCTGCAGGGTTAGGCCAAGGGCCCCCAAACAAATGCCCCAGGGAGGAAGCCCATAAGCCCAGGGATTTGAGCACAAGAGTCCTCTCTCCTGTGGTTCCATCCTGGCTAAGAGCCCCCGAAAGCCCTCTCCTCCCCCAGGCTATTTTAAAGCATCCCAGGTTGGTGGTTGTCACCTCCTCCTGTGGGAGTGAGTTCCACAGGCTATCTGTGAGTTTTGTGTCCTCCCATCCCTCTCCTCCTCAGCCCTGCTGACTCGGACGTTCTTGGACCACGTGATGCTCTTCACGCAGACCAAGAAGCAAGCGCACCGCCTGCACATCCTCCTGGGCCTGATGGGCCTCCGTGTGGGGGAGCTGCATGGCGACCTCTCGCAGGCGCAGCGCCTGGAAGGGCTCCGGTAAGCAGGGACTGAAGCGCGCGGGGGGGGGGAGGTGGCGCAAGAGAGTCCGGCTGCCCCTGACGCTCCCTCTCTGCGGATGCTGCCATTGTCTGCAGGCGCTTCAAGGACGAGCAGATTGATGTGCTGGTGGCCACGGACGTTGCGGCGCGAGGACTGGACATTGAAGGTGTCAAAACGGTCAGTGGCTCTCCCCCTCAGCCAGCTTGGGTCCTGCTCAGCTTCTCCCTGGGAGAGCGGCATGCCAGACAGGTGGTCCCTTGCCCCAGTCCCGCAGGTGCTCTCCTGAGGCTCTCCTGTCTCGCCACAGGTGATCAACTTCACGATGCCCAACACCACCAAGCATTACGTGCACCGCGTGGGGCGCACAGCACGTGCAGGGCGGGCCGGCCGCTCCGTCTCCCTGGTGGGCGAGGAGGAGCGCAAGATGCTGAAGGAGATCGTGAAAGCCGCCAAGGCGCCCGTCAAGGCCAGGGTCCTTCCCCAGGGTAAGCATGGTGGCAGCAGGGAGGGGTTGGGGAGCAGGGCATGGGGACGGGCACCCTTAGGCCAGGGGTGGCACTGTGGGAGGCTGAGTGGCTGCCCTGTGCCCCCAGATGTGATTCTGCGCTTCCGGGAGAAGATTGAGAAGCTGGAGTCGGACGTCTACGCTGTGCTGCGCCTGGAGCGCGAGGAGAGGGAGCTGCAGCACTCGGAGGCCCAGGTGAGGAGGAGGAGGCAGAGGCAGCAAGGGGGGGGGGAAGGAGGCCCTGTGGGTGGACGGGAGGAGGCCTTAGGGGGGCCTGGGCTCATGGAAGTGCTTAGCTTTGCAAAAGGAAGCAAGCAAGTTCCTGCAGAGCAATTTGGTTTGAGTGCCCCCCTGCCTTGCCCCTCCGGGATTCCCCTTTAGTTGGCTCCTTTTGTGGTAACTTCCCCCGGGGGACACAGCCCCGCCAGGTGGATGAGGGAACATGGGGCAGCCCTTCTTTGGCTCCCTACCGAGGTTCCTGGGCATTGAGGCTGTGCCCAATGAGGGGCTCTCTCAAGAGCAGCCCCTTGACTTTGCTCTCCTCCTAGATCAACACTGCCAAGCGGAAACTGGAGACGAGCGCTCAGGAAGGGGCGGAGGGCGCTGCCCGCAGCTGGTTCCAGAGCCGCGAGGAGAGGAAGAAGGAGAAGCGTAAGGGCCTGGCCGGGAGAGCGGGAGGGGGCAGGGGGGGCCTTGGCCGCGAAAGGGGGTTCTGTCCTTGCCTGGCTTCTCACCTTCTGCCTTGGGGATCTCTCCTCTCGCCCAGTTGCCAAGGCCCTGCAGGAGTTTGACTTGGCGCTGCGAGGCACCAAGAAGCGGAAGAAGTTCATGAAGGAGTCTCAGAAGAAGGCGGCCCAGCTGACGGTGAGCAGTGGCTGAGTGTGTGTGTATGCGGGGGGGGGGGGGGCGCGGTTCTTTTGAGGGGCTAGTGAGTGAGTTGGGGGAGGAAGCACTGCTAGCCCCCTTTGTGCTGTCCCTGCAGCCGGAAGAGCGGTCCCAGTTCGAGATCCTGAAGTCCCAGATGTACGCCGAGCGTCTGGCCAAGAGGAATCGCCGGCCCAAGCGTGCCAGGGCCATCCCCGAGGAGGCTCCGTCCGCAGCAGCCAAGGGAGGTAAGCAGCAGCTCCACTTCTCGGGGTGGGAGGGCTGCCAGGCTGCAGGTCGCCTTGGCTTCAACCTAGGATCTCCCTCTCTGCCACGTTCCTCAAGGGCCCAGGCAGCAGCACAAGAAGAAGACGTCCGTGTTTGATGAGGAGCTCACCAACACCAGCCGGAGAGCCCTCAAGCAGTATCGGGCGGGGTGAGTATTGTGCATGCCCCCCCCCATCATCCCAACTGCTAAAATGGGCCAGAGGTTCCCCAGCTGGAATCATCTAGTCCAACCCCCTTCAGTAAAGGAATCACGCCCACCTCTTTGGGGGGCAGGCTTGTGCCAGCCCCGCCCCCTCTGTCAGCAGAGGCCATGCCTGGCCGTGATCCTGATGTCTCTTTCCTGCAGGCCCTCGTTCGAAGACCGCAAGCGCCTGGGTCTTGGCTCAAGGAGGAAGGGAGGGAATTTCAGAGCAGCCAGCTCCAGGTGAGGCTTCTGTGCTCCCTGCCTTTTCCACCCATGTCTCTCCCTCCGGCTCTCTTCTGCCTCTTCCACCAGAGGACTGACACGCTTTCTGCTTCCTGTCCTTGTGCAGGTACAAGAGGAAGAAGTGAGGGAGGAGCTCCCCTGGGCTGCCTTTGCGGGTTTCTGGATGGTGGAGGCCCTTTTGAGACTTGGAATCCAAGTGAGTCTTCCTGGAGGCAGCAGCCCCAGCCACATCCGGGCAGCTGGAGGCAGCTTCGGCCTGGGAAGGACAAGCCAGACCGCTTCCCACTCTTGCGGCCTGAAAATCGGAATTCACCCGTGTCTGGCTTGCCTGCGTCTTGTAGCCCCATTTGCTTTCTAACATTTCTCACCCAGGAAGAAACTGTTCATGTTCTGAAAAACTAGATTATTCTACATGTTTATCATTAAAAATGACTTTTTTGACACACTGCAGGTATCATTGACACTTTCTTAAAAAAAAGGTG
The DNA here is from genome assembly GCF_965113315.1 of Podarcis vaucheri. Lineage (NCBI taxonomy): Eukaryota > Metazoa > Chordata > Lepidosauria > Squamata > Lacertidae > Podarcis > Podarcis vaucheri. Next base: position 107,564,489 of record NC_138764.1, on the reverse strand, counting down.
TGGATGATGGTAGAGAACCTCTACTTCTGTGTGGAATTGGGAAAATGTATCACTCAAGTGTGCTGTGAAATATGAAGTCAAAAATTCCCAGTGTCAGGACAGAACAGTGTAATAGGATGGCAGAAATCTTGCAATAAATCATGATTTATTTACAGCTCAATTATTTGCATTTATAACTGGTCTCAAAAGAATTGTCCAAAATGGGACAAAACAAGAAAAATACGTATCATGCCTCTAATGTTGAGAGGGAGAAATTCTTTTACCTTTTTTCTCCACAATATGCTTTTTCTGTGCAGCCTGGGCAGGAGCCGTGAACAATGTTATAGTTAATTGTTGTAGCTTGTCTTCCCTTACCACACCCCACTGCTCTGCTCACAGTTGTGAAGGATATTCTTACGTTATGAATGGTCCGTGTCACCATCAAGACAACTCTGGACTGTCCATAGATCAAGCGACTTTTAAGTTCTTACCCTAGCTCCTTGTTGTCATCCTAGCCAGATGGTTCACTGATAATCAGTCAGTCCATCATTGGAAAAATAAGACTTTAGCCTTGCCCCAAAATGGCACGTAGACATTCCATTTTGGCGACCGTAACACTGCCCACAACCCATGCCATTTGGGGATTTTTCTATCCAAACAGCAAGCAAGTTCTCAACTGGGGCTTTTCCTGCCTGCCTCCTTCTTCTTCAGGAATGCTTGAGCAGTTTGATACCTTGGCAGCAACCACAGGGACACGGCTGCAACATCCCCCTCCCCCAGGCTTTGGCGTGAGTTCCCCGCACTGAACCTAAGATGAGGGGCAAAAAGCTGGTGACTAGCTTCTGAAGAGCACTTGCTGGAAGCTACAGGAGGGGAGAGGGCTACTTGCAGGTTTCCCACTGGGGCCTCTGGTCAGCCACTGGGAGAAGAGGAGGCTGGACCAGATGAGCCACTGGCTCTTCTGAAGTTCCTGAGCCCAGGTGAAGAGCCCTCCAGGAAGCCTAGACTTCTTTGCTTTGCTCAATCTCAGAATGAATTTGCACCACCACAGCAGGAAATTTCCCAGTGTTTATTAGAAAGGGCAACATGACAACCCCCAAAATATAAAACATACACACAACCCCCCCCCACCCCACCATTCCCTCAGGGTGAACAAGACAGAAGTCCAAAGGCTCAAATTTGGCTCCCTTCACAGGGCCACCTCTCAGGGCCTGGGTGGGCGCATGCCAGGAGGAGGAGGACCTAGAAAGGACAGAAGAGAGGCAATCAGCTTTGCAGGTGCTGCCCCAGGGGGCAGCAGTGCTCTTGCGCCCCAAGGACAACCTTGCCCCTCCCCTCCCCTCCGTTCCAAGCTTATCAAGGGCCTCTGTCTTGCTCCAGTGAGATTTCCATGCACAGGAGGCCAAGAGGCAGCAGAAAAGGACTCTGGCTTTGGCTTCACCACACAGCCAGCCCTTGACTCAGGCTCAAAGCCAACTCACCTCTCATGCCAGGGGGAGGAGGCCTCATTCCAGGAGGTGGCATGCCCATCGGGGAGCCTCGGCCAGGCGGCATGCCCATCGGGGGGCCCATGGGGGGCCTCATGCCAGGGGGAGGCCCCATCATCCCTGCAGTGAAAAGGAAGCCACTTCAGTCCCCTTGACTCCGCAGACCACCCCTCCCCAAAGTCCCAAAGTGAACCTCAGAGTAATCCTGCTTTGACACCAACTCTTCATGGTGCTCAGTTACTGTCATTTCATCCCAGGTTCTGCCAGTCTGGGTGGGGGAGGCAACTGGGTTGCTGCTTACCTGGAGGTGGGGTCCCTCTGCCCATAGGTGGAGGGGGGCCTCCGCGGCCTGGCGCATACTGAGTGGGGGCTCCTGCAATACTGGCTGTTGCGGCAGCTGCGGCAGCAGCAACTGTCCCTCGGCTCTGAGGAGTCATCACCTGGGAGGGGAGAAGAGGCTTTGAGAGATCTGCAAGTGAGATCCCAAGCTGGAGGGATCCACTGCTGTTCCCTCCCCTGCAAACATCCAAGGCCAATGTCCTTGAGCTGCCCCAGACTCCTCCCCCCCCCAAGCCATTTACTGGGAGGACGTGCCTCCTGCTTACCTGCTGGGATGGGCCACCAACACCACGCACGGGGCCAGCCAAGCCTGCGGGCGCCTGGGGCATGGGAGCTCCTGCGGGGACACCCCTTCCAGCAGCTCTGCCAACACCAGGTCCTCCAGCGGCTCCAGCCAGGGGCACGCGAGCGATGCCAGTCTGAAAGAGCCAAACAGTCACTGCAGCAGGACAGTTTTCCAGTGGTGGTGGTGAAGTTCTTAACAAAAAACCTACCATGCTCAGCAGTGAGTCAGGCCACCACTTGCATAATAATATTTTTTTTAAATCTGGGGATGGACTGACACATAATTTATCTGCTTCACCATTGTCTTCCCAACCCCCAAATCTGACTTTTCTCCCAGCACTCCCCTGAAACTCCAGTTTCTTTCTTCCAAGTACCACAACAAGGAATATTTGGCTGCCCTTCTCCTCTCTGCCACCATTAATCCCCATCCTCTCTGATTGATTTTTTACCCCTCCCTGGTACTCTCCATGTTGAATTTTGATTCTGTGCTATTCCTGATATGTAGAAGAAGCAGACGTTTCAAAATAAATATATTCCTGCATGTCCTTTAGTTCCAGAAGCAGACTGTAAATATTTTAGAGCAAACCCCAAAAGCCAGACTTAGTCGATGCCTTGCAATTTCAAAGGGGTGCTGTCAGGACCCCTCTACCAAGCTATTCTGGGAAAGGACAAGATCACGAGCAAACATCTCCCCTAATCTGGCTCCGCTTACATCTTTTGGGGGTGGCCCCTCGACTGTCATGGAGACCAGATTCTCTCCTCGCAGCAACACCAGGCCCAGCACTCGCTTCTCTTCCCGCTCGGGCTGCTTGGAGTTCTTGGGCCTAGAAGGAAGGAAGAAGCGACCCAAAGCTGTGTCACAAGCATCTCTGCCCCCTACACCTACCTTTACAGGGGGTGACCTGTTGGCCCCTCAGAGAGGTGGGTGACTTATGCCACATTGGAGGGGAGTCAAAGGGGGGGAGAGAGACCCAATGGGGCCCCCAGGCAGAAGCACCACTGTCCCTGGGGTCCTATGGGCTGAAAGGAAGGCCTGCCCTTGCTGCCTTCGGAGAGCCTTCCAATGGCCCTGCCCTTCCCCAAGGAGGACCAGGAGGGGGAGACCCCGGCCGCCTTCAGGGCTCCTTTGGTGGCGTGATCTTGCACCCCTAACAGAACTGTCCAGATTGTGCCCCCTAACCACTGACAAATGAGCTCTTCTTTCTGCCTCTCCTCCACCATTCAATTCATCCTCTATTTAAAACCTTTTATGAGGCAATAATCACTATTTCTATTTATAGACATATTTATGAACACATTTTTAGCTGGTTTACCAGCGTGCCCCCAGCCTGCGCCCCTGGCGGGGGCCCACCTCTCCAACCTCGAGCTATAGCCCTGGTGGCAGGTGCCCCTCCTTCCACCCCTGACTGGTTTGTGCCTCAGGAGGTGTCATGAGGGGCTGGGTCGGGGGGCCCCTCCTGGGCCGGCCTCTGCTTGGGGGGTGTTGCTGAGGGGCCCCCTAGCCCCTCCCTTGCCCCCCAGGCCGCTCACTTGATCTTCCTGAACTCGTCGCAGTCGCAGAGGATGAGGTTCATGTGCTTGTCAAAGGCCTTGAAGGTGCCGATGAAGACGCGGCCGTCCTGCAGGATGCAGCGCATGCGGTAGTCGATGTGCTGCAGCATCTTGCTGCTCTTGCCCACCGTCTGCGGGGGAGGGGAGAGTTGGGGGGGCGAGAAGTGTGATAGGTATTTTGAGGTCTTAGATATATGGTAATGTTCATAACCACACGTACATAGATCAGCACAGGAAGACCAACCTGAAGCCATTTTGATTCTTAAACTGAGCAAATGTTTCCTCTGCAAGGTCAAAGTGGAAAAACCTCCCCATTGTCATTTCCTTCACAAATCCTGTCTTAAGGGCATATTTAAGATATGAATAGGGTGTGAGCCTGTGACCTGGCCCAGGAACTAAGTATGTGTCATTACAAAAGACTGGCCAGGCTCCCCAGGCAATCCAATCAAGTGACCATTGACAGGTAACCTGCCAGACAGGAGAAAGACAACATTCAAATCTCTGTTTAGACCGCCTTTTCTGTGATGTATGTATGATGTTTCTGGGGGTGGTCTTGGACTCCAAGGAGGGCAATTTCAAAAGTCTTTACAAGGCCTTGCGCCCCATTGTTCTGGGTCCTCCTCCCTACTGCGAGTGAGGGGGGCACCTTGTTGCAACAGATCAATAAAGATCAGGCTTCCTGGCTGCTTTGCTTCTCCATATTCTCTGCTTGGCCTCTGTTCTTCTCTCCTCCCAAGAGGGAACCTATGTAAGGACTCTCGATGGGCTCTTGGCTCCCCCAGAAGGGAAAAAGGGCCATTTTGGTTTACAACAGGAGGGGGGAGGGGCCCCCAATCCCCCCCGCCCCCCTCACCATCCTGGCGGCGGTTTCGGTCCTCCTTCCCGGCGCGGCTCCCCTCGGCCTTCCTGCCTTCCTGCCTTCCTGCCTTCCTTCCCGCCGCCGCCTCACGAACCAAAGACGCGCCTCGCGCTGCCTGAGCGGAACCGGAAGCCCGCCGACCGGACGCTCCCCGCCACACTTCCGGAGGCGGGGCTCGTTGCCCGGGCGACCGCCCCGCGCGGCGGCTGCGGAGGGGGGCGGAGCTGCGCGGTCTCCATGGCAGCCGGCGCCGGGCGACGAGGCCCCGCCTCCCGGGCTGGAGAGAGACGGAGCGGAGCGGGCGCCAATGGGGGACGAGGCGCGCTCCTGAGTGGCGGGCGCCGCTGGCCAATGGGGCTGCGCGGGAGGGCGGGAGGGCGGGACGCAGCCGGGTCCGCGGCCGGAGGGAGAGCGGCGGCGGCGGCGGCGGCGGAGCGTTGGGTCCCGGCGGCCGGGTGAGCGCGGGGCGGGGAGGGCGGCCGGCCTCGGGGGCGGGGGGGGGCGGAGCGGCGACTCTCGGGGCTCCGTTTCCCCCGCCCCCTCTGTCTGTTGGTCACGCAGGGGGGGGGAGGGGCCCGGCGACTTCAAAGGAAGCCTCCCCCCCCGGACGCCGCTCGGGGGGGGAACACGGGCGCCCCCTGCTGGGCCTGCGGGAGACCGGCCGGCCCCCCATCTCCGGACAGAGGCCCTCGCCTCCTGCTGCTCTGGAGAGGCCCGTGGGGGGGGGGGCGCCTGGAGGCTGCCTTCAGGGAGGGAGGGAGGGAGGGAGCGACCCCTCCTTTGGCCTGGAGGAGCTGCTCGGCTTCTTCCCCCAACTGGGCGCCCGGCAAGCATCCCCCCCCCGCTGGGACCTTCCCATAAGCCGCAGCTTTGGGGGGGGGGACTCCTGCTCTTGCCCCCAGTGGGGCAGCTGCGCCTCCCTGGCCCATCTGGGCTCCCCCCTCCCCGGCAGGGTCTGTGGGTGGGAGGGCCTGGGGGGGGGCGAGGGCGCCTGGTCCTGCGCTGCCCAGACACCAGGTTCCTGCGGGAGAGGAGGGGGCAGCCCCCCCCCCAGAAATAGCCCCCGAAATGCCCCCGGGCTTCCTGTCGCCTGGCTCTTCTGCAGAAGGAGGGGCTTCCTCATGGGCTGCTGCTGCTTTTGCTCTCCCAGAACCCGGATGGGGAGCCACAACCCGGACTTGCCTGGGGTGGGCAGCACCCTGAGCCCCCCCCCAGTGCAATGGACAGGTGGGGCTCTGCAGAGAGGCAAAGGAAGGGACTTGGTGTGGGGCAGCTGCCTGGTGGGCTTGGCAGCATATGGGGTTTGCCATGCCTGATGGAAGCCTCTGCCCAGGCATTCAGGGCGGGACGCTGGAGAAACCCATCCTTCTTTTAAAAAGAGCCAGCAGAATGCCTGCATGTGGGCATCCGGAACAGATGCAGCGCTAGCTAAATCTCGGGTTCGATCTGCAGTGCCCTTTATTTCAGGGGTCCATCCCTGGGAGACCCAGCTCCCTGGGCTCACTAACATGAAATAGTTTAGCGCCTTCATCTTCACCTCTCTTAAAAACTAAAGGGCAGATCATAATGGTCAACTGTGATGCCCTTAAAACATATTCAACTTTTCTTGGAAAAACAGGTTGGGTTGGATGTATTGTGTATGTTGCAGCGTGCTTTACTCCCCCCTCCAAAAAAAAAAGAAGACCTGTTCAAAAACTTGCACAGCACATAATGACCCGCATCTCCTAGCAAAACTAAGAGTCGGTCAAATAAAGCTACTGAACTGGCCCTCCAGCAGGGACTTTGTTGGGAGGTTCCCTCTCCTGCTGCTGCTGCTGCTGCCCCCCTGAGCAGAGAGGGAAGGGGGTGGCACATCCCTCAGCCCCCCCCCCCAGAGCAGCAGCCAGGAGAGGGTTAAGTGCGCCTGGCCTTGAATAGGAGGCTGGTGGTGAAGGGGAGGCAGGCAGAGGCACCAGCTGCTCTGGCCCCTGCAAGGCAAAGAGGTGCTGAGCCCGTGTCCTCCCTGGCATCCCTTGGGAGGGGGCCTGGCTGGCTGCTGTGGTCAGGAGAGGGGCCCCTCACTTGCCTGCACTTCCTCTGGGGCAACTCCTTGGCAGAAGAGCAGAGCTGGGGCATCCGGGTCACCCTGCCCTCCCAGCGGCTTCCCAGCTCTAGGAAGGTGGGGCCGGGCAGTCTTTGGGGGTGGTGGTGCTGGGCGCCTCTGAGAGCAGTGCCCCTCCTTGCCAGGTCTTTGTTGGAAGCCGGGGGGGTGGGGGGCAAAGAGCTTGCCTAGCCAGGGGGCTTTGGGCCTTTGTCTTTGGGCCTGTGCAGAGGCTGGGGCTGCTGGGTCCTCGGCGTGCCCGCTTGAGGGGGCATCTCTCGGGCAGAATCCCCTCTGCCCTGGATCTGACTTGCCTTTCCCCTCTGGCTAGGTTTGGGAGGCCCATTCCTCGCCCCCACCTGTGAGGTGGCCGTCAGCCAGGAGGGATGCCACCCCCGTCGGACATTGTCAAGGTGGCTGTGGAGTGGCCGGGGGCCAACGCTCAGCTGCTGGAGATTGACCAGGTGACGGGCGCAGGGGCAGGGACCACGTCTAGCGTCCTGTTCTCACAGTGGCCAGCCAGCACCCGAGGTTCAGAGGCCCGGCTGCCTCCTACTGGAGGGGGGGGCTGGGGCAGAGCTGAGCCCACGTGGCTGGTAGCCATTGAGAGCCCTGTCCTCCTCCTCCCGGAATGGGTCTGACCCTCTTGGAAAGCCCTGCTGGCCAAGCTGCTTCCTGTGGGAGGGAGTTCCAGAGTTCCAGAAGGGCTTTCTTTTCTCTGCCGTCTTTCAACTGTCAGCTTCCTGGGGTGTCCAGGCCTTCTAGTGCTGAATGGTGGGGGGGCCGGGGGGGGAGCTGATCACCTGCCGTCCAGAGGAGAGTTACAGTTCAGGCTTCTCTTTCTCCCCCCTGCCTCTCTCAGAAGCGGCCTCTGGCGTCCATCATCAAGGAGGTCTGTGATGGGTGAGTGGGAACCACAACTGGCTTCATGGGGGCCACGCCAGCCTCTTCCCCCCCCCTCCAGCCAGCTGCTTGCTTGGGGCTCTGGAGCTGCTGGATCCCCTCCTCTGAGCCCCCTCAGTTGCTCTTCCGGCTCCTGGGTGTGGCTCACCTGCCCCCCCCCGCTAGCTTGCTTCCTGAGGGAGGAGGCTGACGTGGTCCTTCCCCCCCCCCTTAGGTGGTCGCTGCCCAACCCAGAGTACTACACGCTGCGCTACGCAGATGGGGCCCAGCTGTACATTACAGAGCAGGTGCGTGGGAGCTGGTTCCTAACCCCCCCATCTAAAAAAGCAGGGAGCGGGCTGTGGGGTGCTGTGCAGCTCCTTGCAACTCTGATCAGGGTGGGGGCCTTGGAGGAAACCCACAGAAGCAGACCAGGAGCCCCGCTGGAGGGCCTCCGCTCCTCTCCCTGTCGTGCTAAGCAGCCTCCCCTTCTTGCCTTGCAGACCCGCTGTGACATCAAGAACGGGACCATCCTCCAGCTGGCGGTTTCTCCAGTAGGTCGGGGCTGCCTTGGGCGGGGGGGGGGTGTTCTTTATCCCCCTTGGAGGATTTGGAGCCTACTGGCTGGCTTTGGGCTCATGGCACGAGGCCACCTCCTCTGGTTCTCTCTCTCCTGCCCGGCTGAGGGGAGCCCCCTGGAGGGGTTGGGGGTTTGCAAGGGGCTAGCTCTTGCCCTGCCCCCCAGTCCAGGGCCGCCCGCCAGCTGATGGACCGGACGCAGTCGCACAGCATGGAGGCTCGGCTGGAGGCCATGAAGGAGCTGGCCAAGCTCTCTGCGGACGTGACCTTTGCCACGGAGTTCATCAACATGGACGGCATCTCGGTCCTCACCCGCCTCGTGGAGAGCGGCACCAAGCTCCTCTCCCAGTAAGTGGGCATCCGGCACCAGCAGCGCTCACTTCCCCGAGGAGGGGCTGTCCTCTAATGCGGACAGTTCTGGCCTTCTCTTTGCTCCAGCCATTTGCAGCCCCCCAGCCTCTTCTGGAGCAGGGCGCTCTTGGTTGGGGGGGAGGCAGCAGAGACTTGGGCGCCCCCTCCTTGGCAGTGTTCTCTTTGCTCTTCCGCAGGGCCTGGCTTTGGGGCTGCTTCTCTCCTCCTGGCATGGGTGGGGGCCGCTGGGGCACCGAGAGGGGAAAGGCCACCGGCTAGAAGGCAATCCTTCCAGGCCAGGGTCCTCTCCCCACTGCTTAGTGTTGTAATGTAAGAACATAAGACTCTCCCCCACTGGATCAGGCCCAAGGGGGCCCACCGAGTCCAGCAGCCTGTTCTGACAGTGGCCAACCAGGTGCCCGCCTGCGGTTATCGGCAGCTGGCATTCAGAAGCCGAGCCACCCGGTGTCCTCTTTGCCTCCAGGCCTTGGTCTGATCTGAAAGCCTTCTAAGGTGATGGCCATCAGTTCAGTTGCACTGTGCGAAGAAGGACTTGGTTTTATCAGTCCTGAATCTTCCAGCTTTCAGTTGCGTGGGATATCCACAAGCCCTGGCGTTAGAAGACAGGGAGGAAAACGTTTCTCTCTCCACTTCTCAATGCCATGCATGATTTTACAAACTTCCATTGTGTTGTGTTTTCTCTAAACAGGCCCAAACGCCGCCACCCTTTCCTTAGCCAAGCCTTCCTAGATGTCTTACTTGATTCGGCTTTTTAAACTTGGTTTTATCTGCATTTTGGCAATGGCATCCTGCCTGCTGTTTTCAAAGTGTTTTCATTGCTGTTTGTAATGAATATTTTATGGTATTATATATACCCTTTAATATGGTTTTTAAAATCTGCTGAATAGTTAATTCAATACCCAAGTTGGCTTTTAGTGGGCAAGCGCAGGGAGGCCTTGGCCTCTTGGTGGCCTGAGCCAATCCTCCTCTGTCCCTGCCAGGCCTTGGCTGGCTGGTCGCTCTGAGTGCCCGGCCTGCTTTGCCCTTCCCTTTTCTGCTCTGGTTCTCCAGACGGCAGCACATCCCACAGGCGGATGGTGGAGCCGCAGAGCATGGAGGGAGCGCAAATTCCTGCCTCTGACCTCTGGGTTGCAGGTGCTGAGGACACTAGGAGGCCCCAGAAGCAGGCGGCTCCCTTTCCCATTGCCCACTATGTGCTGATGTGAGACTGCCAAGACGGTGCCCAGTTGCAGCTCTGCGTGCCATGAGTGGGGAGAGAGGGAGCCCTGGGGGTGCCCCCCCACTGATCTGCCTTCCCCTGTGCCCCCTGCAGCTACAGTGAGATGCTGGCATTCACCCTGACAGCCTTCCTGGAGCTCATGGACCACGGCATCATCTCCTGGGACATGGTGTCCATCAGTTTCATCAAGCAGGTACAGCCTCCGCCAGAGCAGGTGGCAGGGCTGGGCGATCGCTGCTTTTCAACATCTCACCCACTAAACATCACAATGGACCAGTATATTGCCCTGTCTGATATAAGGATGGAGCTATGCAGAGCCCTCGGCTGGCTTCACAGTTTCCCCCTCATTGTGATTTTTGCTGGCTCCTGCTCTTGGGATTCACTGCCCTTGCATGAGGCAGGGGAGAGCTCAGCTGGCAGAGTTAACAGGGGCAGCAGCAGGAACTGAGAGAAGCCTTGGCTGGCTTCGTGGTTTTTCCTGCGTCGTGATTTTTGCATAGCAACCGTGATTCACGATATATTGCCGGGTCAAAAACAAGGAAACTGATACAGTGGTACCTCGGTTCTCAAACTTAATCCATTCCAGAAGTCCGTTCCAAAACCAAAGCGTTCCTAAACCAGGGTGCATTTTCCCATAGAAGGTAATGCAGAATGAATTAATCTGTTCCAGACTTTTAAAAATAACCCCCAAAACAACAATTTAACATGAATTTTACTGTCTAATGAGACCATTGATCCATAAAATGAAAGCAATAAATAATGTATTGCGGTCACACAGTCAGTAGCTGAACTGGGTTCCACACAAAAAAAGAGCCACAGAAACAAAACACAAAATAAATAGCAAAAACAGACAGACCTCAGTGTAACACTCAAAATGGAAGTGTAACACTCAAAATGGAGCACGTTTGGCTTCCGAAAAAAAGTTCGCAAACCGGAAGACTTCTGGGTATGGTGTTTAGCTAGCGTCCAAATTGTTTGAGTACCAAGGCGTTTGAGAACCAAGGCACCACAGTATCACAAAATGGACTTCAAACCAGTTTAGGCAACAGTCCTAGCAGGCGGCAGAGGAGAAGGGGGGCTCCCTGGGCAGGGCAGTGGGCATGCATGCCTCTGGCGCTCAGCAGTCTCCCCCCCCCCCAGATTGCGGGCTACGTGAGCCAGCCGACGGTGGACGTCTCCATCCTACAGCGCTCCTTGGCCATCCTGGAGAGCATGGTGCTCAACAGCCAGAGCCTCTATCAGAAGATTGCCGAGGAGATCACCGTGGGGCAGCTCATTGCCCACCTGCAAGTGTGAGTGGCGCCTCCAGCACTGCGCATCCTGACAGGGAGGGAGGAGGTGGGGGGGCCGCCTGCCGCTCATTCCCTCCCCCCCCTGTGCCCCTGCAGCTCAAACCAGGAGATCCAGACGTATGCCATTGCCTTGATCAACGCCCTCTTTCTGAAGGCCCCGGAGGACAAGAGGCAGGTGGGTGGCTGGGCAAGGGGGTGCCATGGGGTGGGAGGGGAGGGCACCAGCCCTTGCACTCCTTCGCTGATGGGGGGCAGGGGGGAGGAAGGTCTTCCTCCCCAGGTGGTGAGTGGCCGGTCTGTGGATGTGCTGCGTGGCACTGCGTCTGTGTGTGTCTGCCCGTCCCGTCGTCCCCCCCGCCTGCCTGCCTGTCTGCCCTCCCTGCGAAGGGTCTCTGTGCTGACTCTTCTGCCGGCTTCTCTTTGTGTCTCTCTGCTTCCTGTTGTCCGCAGGAGAAGCTCCTTAACCCGCTAGACCTGCCTTGCACTGTAAGTAAATCCCTCAGTCCGGGAGGCTGCTCTCTAAGAGCACTGACGTTTTCTTTCTTCAGAGCCAGAAAGGGGGATGGAAATGTCTTGGGAATAAATGGAGAGAGACCCCCGTACCCTTCCTCTGCCTCTGCCTCAGAGGCAGCCCTGTTCTGTCTCCGTCTGTCTCCGTCTCTGCCTGTGTCTGTCTCTCTCACACACATCTATCTGGCTTGCACACCTTGCATGTGTCCACAGGGAGAGGAGATTGTGGCCGCCTTCTCCTCCCTGGTTCTTTGGCTGCTGAGGCTTAGGGAATCTTCTGAACCCAGGGCAGCATTTTTGCCCTCCTGGACCAGCCGTGGGCTGTAAGCCAGAGGACAAGCTGGGCTGCAGCTCCTGGCTAATCTGGAGAGGGCAAAACCAGGGTGATTCTTTTTCTTTCCCCTCCCACCTGCCCCTGCCACCGCCTGGGTCTGTTGTTGCTGCATCCTGTGGGGTGTGTGCTCTGTGGGTGCACAGGGACGGGCCCAGAGGGAGTGCAGGTGGCCTGGGCTCCTTGGTGGGGCTGCTGAGGTGGGGGCTTTGGGGGTGCAGCTGCTTTGGGTGATGGACAGCCAGAGGACTCTCCGAGGGTGGGAGCAGCCCCTTTGCTGAATGGCTGCGTTGCCTGTGCTTGGAGCAGGCTGTCACGGCACTGCTGGGCTGCTCAGCACCCTTCCCCCCCTCCCCCCGAGGTGGGGCACGGTCGGAGTTTCCTCTCTTTCTCTCTCTCTTCTGTCAACCCCCAACAGGAGATGGCCAACGCCTTTGCTCAGAAGCACCTGCGCTCCATCATCCTGGCAGTGAGTAGGACCAGGCTTTGACCTTGACATAGCTGTGCCTCTGGGCGACCATCTCAGCCCCGTCTCAGGGCACCCAGTCTTTGTGCCCCCCCCCCATTGCACGGTCTCTGGCCTGCAGGCTGCGGGTGTTTCTGGGCACGGACGGTGGGGGCTCCTGTTCCTCCCCAGCCAGGCGTGTCCCTCGCTGGCCAGGGGCTCACGCAGGGAGGGGTTGGCAGGTGAGCCTCTTCCACCTCCCACCTCCCTCTCCTCCCGCAGCACGTCATCCGGGGCAACCGCCCCATCAAGACGGAGATGGCCCATCAGTTGTACGTGCTGCAGGTCCTGACCTTCAACCTCCTGGAGGAGAGAATGATGACCAAAATGGACCCCAGCGACCAGGTGATTGGCAGGACTGTGGCCCCCTCTGTGTGAGCGGCAGCCTCCGCGCTGGGCTCACACTCTGCCCTCTCTCCTCGCTCACCAGGCCCAGAGGGACATCATCTTTGAGCTGCGCAGGATCGCCTTTGACGCCGAGTCGGAGAGCAGCAGCCTCCCTGGGGGCGGGACAGAGAAGAGGAGAGCCATGTACACCAAGGACTACAAGATGCTGGGCTTCATGGTAGGCAGCCCCCAAGACCCTCAGGCCGGGGGGGGGGGCATCTCCTCATTCAGCAGCCTGTTCTCCCCACGGCCAAGCAGTGCCCCAGAGGGAACCAGCAGGCCAGACCAGAGCCCAAGAGCAGCGCTTTCCCCGCCTGCCGTTCCAGCAATGGAGATTTGATTCAGTTTCATATTTATGGTCCACTTTTCCAGCCACAATGTGGAGCTCAAAGCAGCTCACATTCATAACAGTAACATTAGGAAACAACTGACCTTGCAGTCGCTATTCTGTCAAACACAGTAACATGTAAGTAAAGCAAACAACAACAAATTCATCAAAATGATTAATACAATTAAGTAAATTTATAGTATTTCAAAATGCCAGAAAATATCAGAAATCGTTCATCAAAACTATTAATGGGATTCAAAATTCCCAAACTTGGGTCTCCAGCTGTTTTTGGACTACAGTTCCCATTATTGCTGGCCACTGGTCCTGCTAGCAAGTTTGCTGGCCCTCTCTTGGAGCCATCCAGGCTGGTGGCCCTCACTGCCTCTTGTGGGAGGGAGTTCCACAGTTGAATTTTCTGCTTCAGCAGTGGGGGCCCCGTGGGGGCAGCTCCTTCCTTCTGCTGCTGAGGGCAGGCGCTGGTTTTTCTCCCGCGTAGAACCACATCAACCCTGCCCTGGACTTCACCCAGACCCCCCCGGGGATGCTGGCCTTGGACAACATGCTCTACCTGGCCAAGTGCCACCAGGACACTTACATCCGGGTAAGTGGGGAGGGTGCCCCCCCCTGCGAAGGCCGAGGCTCCTGGGCCAGCCCCACCCCCTCACTCTGCTCCCTTCCTGCCCCACAGATCGTCCTGGAGAACAGCAGCCGGGAGGATAAGCACGAGTGTCCCTTTGGGCGCAGCGCCATTGAGCTCACCAAGATGCTGTGCGAGATCCTGCAGGTCGGGGAGCTGCGTAAGTGGGGGGGGGAGCAGCGCTGGGGGGTGGGGGGGGGAGCACCCATAGAGTCTTCTCTTGAGCACTTGTGCCAGAGGGGGCCCTGAAGCTGCCTGTGCAGGAAAGTGGCCTCTGGACTGAAAGCCCCCCCTCCAACCAGGGGATTTACATTGCTTGACTGTGGCCACGATGCCCCTCCCACGCGCTTGGCTTCCTCTTCCTCCCTGGCGCTCCCCCCGAGGTGCCACCCTGGCTGTTCTGACCTCCCTCCCTCTCCCTGCCCAGCCAACGAGGGGCGCAACGACTACCACCCCATGTTTTTCACCCACGACCGCGCCTTCGAGGAGCTCTTTGCCATCTGCATCCAGCTGCTCAACAAGACCTGGAAGGAGATGCGGGCCACGGCGGAGGACTTCAACAAGGTGGGGTGGCCGTGGGGCAGAGGCAGGGGGTGGCGGGAGGGGGCAGCTGCTCTCCAGTGGGCAGGGGTCTCCCCTTCTAGCCCAGCTGGGCCACCTCCCCTTCCTCCTCCTCCATAAGAACAGAATGCCCCACTGGTCTGGCCCAGGTGAGGGAACACACTTTTAAATAGCAAGGAAAGCAAGAGACTCGCAAGCAAAAGCTCCTTGTAAGGACCCAGTTGATTGAAACTATTGCACAATAGGGCAGCCTTGCCAGCGAGCAAAGACTGCCTCAAAGGACGTTTGAACAAAGCTTTTACTGGTATGTATCGCAAAACGTCATGGCATGTATCAAAAGAGGTTACAGGTCAAGGAGTGTCAAAAGTCCAGCTCCGCTCTGTTTTCATCTTTTGTACTTGTCTTCTGGCCTTCAGTAAAGAAAGGCCTGTTGACATTCCCTTATCTTCCTTCCATGTCCCTGGAATGCTTCAAGGTGAAGCTTGCTTCGCCCTCCCGACTCTAAATATACCTTCTTGGCCAGCTGTTGGTGCCCTTCTAGTAATACCAATAAACTTCCCACCCTCCAGGGTCAGAGAAGCATGGAAATGCCATACAGGAGGGAGGCCTGTGAGATTTGCAAAAGGCAGGAACACGAGAATCCAATCACTTGTGGATACATTGACACATCATCCTATAAATGCGTGAAACAACTCGAGCCAAATTTGCATTGAGTCTAGCCCAGCATCCTGTTCTCTCAGTGGACAGCCACATTGCCCATGATGGGAGGCCCATGAATTATAGAATAATAGAATCCTAGAGTTCTATTATTAGAGACCACAAGGGCCATCGAGTCCAACCCCCTGCCAAGCAGGAAACACCATCAGAACACTCCTGACATATGGTTGTCAAGCCTCTGCTTAAAGACCTCCAAAGCAGGAGACTCCACCACACTCCTGGGCAGCAAATTCCACTGTCAAACAGCTCTTACTGTCAGGAAGTTCTTCCTAATGTTTAGGTGGAATCTTCTTTCTTGTAGTTTGGATCCATTGCTCCGTGTCCGCTTCTCCGGAGCAGCAGAAAACAACCTTTCTCCCTCCTCTATGTGACATCCTCTTATATATTTGAAGATGGATATCATATCACCCCTTAACCTCCTCTTCTCCAGGCTAAACATGCCCAGCTCCCTTAGCCGTTCCTCATAAGGCGCCATGAGCAGGATCTGAGTGCGAGAGAACTTTTTCCCACCGCAGATTTTCGGTGAGGGCCATCAAGAAGCATTCCTGCTACTGACCAGGGAGGCAAAGCAGAGCCACTGTGGTCAGTGGCCTCAATAGCCCTTTCAGAGCCACCCAGGCCATCCCTGCCTCCTGCAGGAGGAAGTTCCACAGGTTAACGATGCTCTGCGTGAAAAAGCCCTTCCCTCCCTCGGTCGTTGGATGTTCTCACACTTATGGGAGAAGAGCTTCCCTTCCCTCTCCGTCCCCCCGGCTGTTCTCCCTGCCAGGCGTAATTTTGCCCCCCTCTCCCAGGTGATGCAGGTGGTGCGGGAGCAGATCATGCGGGCGCTGCCCTCGAAGCCCAGCTCCCTGGACCAGTTCAAGAGCAAACTGCGCAGCCTCAGCTACTCGGAGATCCTGCGCCTGCGCCAGTCGGAGCGCATGAGCCAGGACGACTTCCACTCCCCGCCCATCATGTGAGCGGCCGCTTGGGGGGGTCAGGGCTGGGGGTGGCGCCTGGCAGGGGCAGCGGGGGTGCTCACCGGCTGCTGTGTGGCCGCCCCCCAGGGAGCTGCGGGAGAAGATCCAGCCCGAGATCCTGGAGCTCATCAAGCAGCAGCGCCTGAACCGCCTCTGCGAGGGGAGCAGCTTCCGCAAGATTGGGAACCGGCGGAGGCAAGGTGAGGGCAGCGGGGAGGAGAGGGCTGGGGGGGGGGGAATCCTGGCCGCGGCTGGCTCTGCAGGAGGGGAGGGTTGCTCTTGCCTTTGGGTCCCCCCTCTGGGACATTTGCACAGTTCCTGTGAGCTATCTTATGTCCTTATGGAACCTCCAGCTCTGGAGGCAGTCTACCTTGAGTCCTAGATTCTATGTTTAGGGAAGTTTTTAATGACTGATGTTTTAATGTATTTTTAATCTTTTGTTGGAAGCCGCCCAGAGTGGCTGGGAAAACCCAGCCAGATGGGTGGGGTAGAAATAAATCATAATCATAATGATAATTAGGCATTTGGCCCCCGTGGCTTGATGCCCCCCCTTGGGGTCTTTCATTCTTTCCAAACCTTTCCAAACAGATGGTTTTCTCCTCCAGCATAAATCAGAATCTTTTCAGGGCTGCCTCTTCACTTGCCAATTATGTCCGGATTCAAAGGTATTCCACAGCTCACCATGGGAGCTTCTTGGGACTGTCCTAGGATGGAGCCATTGAGCCCAGCGCCCTTGCCTTTTCATCTGGGAGACGGGGATTTCCATCCCTTCTCACAAACAAAAGGGCATTCGCAGACGACTGTGGGTATGGGGCTACATGCCCCTTACCCCCCATTAATCTCTGTCTGGGACCCCTCCTGGGCGCTGGAGCACCCGAGAGGGCAGCTTGCCAGGTTTGCTGCAAAACAGGAAGTCCACTTCTCCGTGATTTCAGAGAAGTGGCCTCCCTGCCTTCTTATGGGCCGTGTGCTGTTCTTGTCGCCCCGCAGAGCGGTTCTGGTTCTGCCGCCTGGCTCTGAACCACAAAGTGCTTCACTATGGGGACCTGGAGGACAACGCCCAGGGGGAGGTCACCTTTGAGGCCCTGCAGGAAAAGAGTGAGTGCCGTGCCAGGCCGGAGGGGGGGGGGTTAGGCGAGGCACTGGGCAGGGGCTCAATGACCAGCCCTCTGGGCAAGGGCAGCCAGCAGCCCCCGGGGGGCTTTTGCTGTGATTCCTGCCTTGCAGGACCCCCGGGGATACCTCCTTCCATCTCTCTGGTTCCGTGGAAGAGGGAAGGGGCTTCTTCCGCTGTTCTTGCCCAGCCTGACCAGCAGCCCCTCTCTCTCGCCCAGTTCCCGTTGCAGACATCAAGGCCGTCGTCACTGGGAAGGACTGTCCGCACATGAAGGAGAAGGGGGCTCTGAAGCAGAACAAGGTAGCTGGCTGGGGATGGGAGGAAGACCCGGGGGGGGGGTGTCCTTGGCAGGGGGTGGGGACTGGCCTCCTTGGCTCACCAGCCCCTGCTCTCCCTCTTCCCATCCACAGGAGGCTCTGGAGTTGGCCTTTTCCATCCTGTACGATCCGGATGAGACCCTGAACTTCATAGCCCCCAACAAATACGAGGTGAGTCAGGAGTGAGGGGAAGCTGCCTTCCTCCCGATAGATGGCCCTGCTCCTGCAATGCACTTCCTCCTCCTGGCTTGTCCCGTGGCTGCGGTTCCGAGTCATTGAATTGTAGAGCTGGAAGGCACCCCAGGGGCCATGTAGTCCAGCCCCGCGATGCAGGAATCTCGGCTCAAGCAGCCCTGACAGATGACCGTCCAACCTCTGCTCAGTAACCTCCTGGGAAGGAGAGTCCCCCACCTCCCAAAGGGAGACCCTTCCACAGTCTAACGGCTCTTACTGCCAGAACGTTCTTCCTGGTGTTTCACTGGAATCTCCTTTCTTGTAGGCATGGGTTCGAGTCCTACCCTGCAGAGCAAGAGAAAACATGGGGCAGCCCTTGAGAGATTTGACGACGGCTCTCATATCTCCTGTCACTTCCTCTAGGGAAAGGGCTGTTCTTTCTGAAGGAAGCCCAGGCCACTCGGGGCTTTCACAAAACCAGGGGAGAGCGTTTGTGGGTGAAGCAGAGACTGTCTCCTTCCTCTTGAGCCCAGAAAATCGAAAGGAGGGCTGAAAGGGGGTGGGGGCCCTGCCTTTTACCCAGGAGGCTTTCTTGTGCCCCTGCCCCCAGCTAGGGAAGCCATCCCCCGTCTCCATGTGGAGATTCTTAGAGCAATCTCTGTGTCCGGCTGCCCCATCTGGGCTGCTCTTCCTCCATTCCCCCCCCCCCGCTGCTTTGCTGCCTCTCTGCAGCCCCCCCCCCGCCCTTGACTCTTTCCTCTCCGTCAACCTCAGCTCCTTTTCTCAAACCTTGCAGGGCTGACCATGTAGCTGCCCACCAACTTCCTTCCTGCCTCCCTCTCTCTCTCTCTCCCCTCTCTCTTGCCTGTATCTGCAAAGCTGCTCAGTCTCTGGAGAGTCAAGGGGGGGGGAGAGAGAGACATGAATCCCACCATGGAAAATGGAAGGGAGCTCAGTGGCTGAGGAGAGAGGGACGTGGCAGGGTTGAGGAGCCTGATTTTCTTGCTTGGTTTTCTTCTGAAATAATGTGCATTGCTTTCCAAAATGAAAGGTTATGCAAAATTCTGCAAATTGCAGGGTTATCAGGCAGGATCTGGTGGCAATATACAGTCCACGTACAGTTACAGATCACAGTCAGGTAAAAACAAGGCACAAAATAAAACCCAAAGAAATTAAACGGCAGGTCCGTGAGTGCATGGAAGGGGGCATAATGGCAGAGACATGAGACAAGGCGAGGGGGCAAGACGTGGACCCCGTTAACTCAAGGGAAAGGAAGGAAGGCTATTAGATGCCATTATATGGGAAGATCTTTTTGGATGAGGCCTCTGAGTCCGGCATCCTGTTCTCACAGAGGAGAGGACTCCCGGGGAAGCCCTTCCTGGGAGGTTTGTGAGCACAGCTTGTCTGTCTGTCAGCTGCCATTCCTGCATGACCCTCGGGGTCCCTTCCAACCCCACAATTCTGTGATGAAGGAAGCGGGGGCAGGTGTCTCCCCCCCGCAACATGTCAGGGGGCATGAGGAGGGGCAGCCAGGCCACACACCCCCTATGGTCCTTCCTGGGGTCTCAGGTCCCTCCTCCCCTCCCCCGCAGTACTGCATCTGGATTGACGGCCTGAACGCCCTCCTGGGGAAGGAGATGGGCAGCGACCTGACCAAGAGTGACCTGGACACGCTGCTCAGCATGGAGATGAAGCTGCGGCTGCTGGACCTGGAGAACATCCCCATCCCGGAGGTGCCCCCGCCCGTCCCCAAGGAGCCCAGCAGCTACGACTTCGTCTACCACTACGGATGACGCCCCTCGGCAGCAGAGGCAGGGCGGGGGGATCAGCCTCCGGCCCCCTCCAGCGCATGCCCAGGACCTCTTCTTCATGCTGGGGTGGGGGTGGCCTCCTCTCCAGCTGCGGAAGGAGGGATCCTGCTGGGCAGTCGCGTTTGGGGGTTTTTTATGCTACAAGACTCTCCCCTCCATGGCAGCTGTTCTCCGCCCTGCAGCAGGGGGCAGCCAGAGCTCGGCTACTCCAGAATCAGCCGGCTGCGCTGGAGGGCTGAGCGTGCTCTGAAGCCCCCCCCCCCGCCCCCCCGTGGCATTCCCTGCAGATCTGTGGCAGAGCCGTCCTTGGTGTGCCTTTGCCTGATGTGCTTGGCCTGAGACCGCTGGGGGCTCTTGCCTTCCCCGGGAAGGGGGCTGGCAGATGGGGGCTGGCAGCAGAGCCTCATCCATGACTGTCTTTGGGGCCTGCCTTGTAGGGGGCTGGGCGAGGTGACCCCTGGGGACCCTTTCCAACTCTACCATTACATGATTCTCTTACTTTCCAGGCAGGCAGGGGCTCCATCCTGTGAGCCCAGCAGTGGCAAATGCAGCCCGTGGTACAGCTTCTGCCCCCCCCCATCTAGGCTCCCCTGGGTGGAAGAGCACTGAGACGCCTCCCCCACCAACCCAAGAAAGGCTGCCAGTCTAGCTGCTTTCACCTGGCAGTGGGGCACAGTGCACAGGCTGGACCTGGCATGCCCCTCACCCCCTCCCCGATCTTTGCATTAAAGGCTGTTTCCTCCTTTTTGCCGGCTCCTGTTTCCTTCTTGCACAGACCAGGCTGTGGGAGGGGAAGAAGCGGACTGTTCCCTGGGAGGGAGAAAGGGCTTCCTGCTTCTTGTGGGTGCCAGTGCCTCTCCCCACCCCCCACCCCAGGCAGAAGTGAGAGCTGCCTGGTGAAGATGGATTTCAGAGGAGAAGTGAGTGGGCAGCAACACGTCCCATTTTCCCTCTGAAAACTGGCAGTAAACACCGGAGGTTCTGCTCAGGCAGGTCTTATTTTGAGCAGAATATGGGTGCTTGTGAGGCTTCCTGCGATTTTGGGAGACTGGGGACACGGACCCCCGCTTGCGAGGGCAGCCCAACCCTTCTCTGCCTGCTTGGCAGGGGGCTGTGTCTTGCCTCCCCACATTGAAGGCTTCAGCTTAAACCCTGTGGGCACAATCATCCCTGCTGCCCCCTGCTCCCTTTTCGGAGTGGCTGGTTGGATTACAGCCAAATTTGGGCCACTTCATGAGTGGAGCATCGCTGTCAACCTTCCCTTTTTTGGGGGGGAAATTCCCTTATTCCAGCGCTGTTTCCTTCTGCTATCCCGGATGGTTAGATATCCCATAGACTGTCCCTGGGACAGGTGAGGCTGCTGATCCCTTCTTTTCAAATCTGAAAGTTGACAGCTATGGGATGGAGGGGGGTCAGGTCTAGCCAGCCAGGGGCCCATGGATGCCTTGTGGGGCTGGACTCCCAGCCTCCCACCCCTAACTGGTGAGGATTCTGGGAGACACTTGGACCCGGCCCCTCCTTGGGTGTTTGGGGAGACCCTGGAAGAGCTGCTGCGGCAAGGACGCTGCAGAGGTTTCCCAGAGCAAGCCGTGCCAGGCTCAAGGCCGCTCTGCATCTGCCCGCTGGGTGCCTCCGGGAAAAGGTGGTGGGTGCAGTAGGGCAGGGACAAGGGGATCAGGCCCCGCAGCTGCCTCGCTCGCCTCCCAGCCAGCCAGGTGCCCCGCCTGGAAGTCCCACTTGGCCCCCGGCGGGCCCCTCCTGCCAGTGGGCGGCAGCAATCAGAGTCCGGACCTGGGTTCGAATTCACCCCCGGCCCGTGAAGGCCACGGGGAGTAACCTGCGCCAGTGACTGGTTCGGCCTCGCCTGCCTCGCAGGGATGGGGGGTCAGATGAGCAGGGGGAGAACCAGGCAATCGGACCTTCAGCTCCCAGGACCAGAAGGGGGGCAAGAAATGCAACGCCCTTAATGAAGGAAGCCGAGGGGCGCGGCGCCTCCCCAGGGTGCAGGGACGGCAGGCGCCGCCAGGAGGCGCTCGTCTTCGCCGCCGGAGAAGGCGGGAGGGGCCGCTCTGGCGCGGCGAGTCGGAAGGGGCGGGGCCTGTGGCCGGAAGCGGCTGCCGGGAGGGCGCGGCGGGATGCGGCCCCCGGGGGGCGGCGCGGGGTCGGCGGCGCTGGCGGCGGGGCTGGTGCTGCTCTACTACGCCTTCTCCATCGGCATCACCTTCTACAACAAGTGGATCATGAAGGTGGGCGGGGGAGGGGGAGGGAGAGGCGCCCCTCCCCCACCCGCCCCTCCCCCCTCCCGGCTCACCCCCCCTCTCTTCTCCCCCTCCCCCCCCCGCAGAGCTTCGGCTTCCCGCTCTTCATGACGCTGCTGCACCTGCTGGTCATCTTCGCCCTCTCGGGCCTGACGCGCCGCTGCGCCCGGAGACCCGCCCGGCCGCTGCTGCCCTGGGCCGCCTACCTGCGCCAGGTGGGCCCCGCAGGTGAGGCCGCGGGACAGGCAGGAGGGGGGGCCGCTCCCTCGGCTCCTGGGAAGTCGGGGTGGGGGGGACCCAGGCCCGTCTAGCTTAAAGGTCAAGGGACCCCTGACCATGAGGTCCAGTCGTGGCCGACTCTGGGGTTGCGTCGCTCATCTCGCTTTATTGGCCGAGGGAGCCGGCGTACAGCTTCCGGGTCATGTGGCCAGCATGACTAAGCCGCTTCTGGCAAACCAGAGCAGCGCACGGAAACACCGTTTACCTTCCCGCTGGAGCGGTACCTATTTATCTACTTGCACTTTGACGTGCTTTTGAACTGCTAGGTTGCCAGGAGCAGGGACCCAGCAATGGGAGCTCACCCTGTCGTGGGGATTCGAACCGCCGACCTTCTGATCAGCAAGCCCTAGACTCTGTGGTGTAACCCACAGCGCCACCCGCATCCCATAGCTCTAGCTTAGGGCCCCCAAAAAAATTTAAAGGGAAAAAACACTGAATGTACATTTCCAAAACATAAGATAAAAAACAAATAAAACCGATATACAGCAACAGTGTTTTGTGTTGTGTAGGTTCTTATTTGTTATGTGCAAATGGCTTGAGATACCTATTAGTTCTGTTAATTACCATCTTGCATATATTCAAAACAAAAAACAGCGACAATTTGCTGTTGACAAAGGACAGCTGGACATAGAAAGGACCCCATCACCTTCAGTAGCTTAGGGCCTTCTCAAACCTAAATCCGGCCCTGGGGTGACCATTAGCCTTGAATTTCTGCACAAGCAGGCAGGCAGGACCAGAAGCATCAAGGCGAAGGGGCAGGACACACCTCTCCACGCCTTCTTTCACGGTTTGTGAAAATACGCCTGCTCCTGTGGAGGGCAGCAGTTGGTTCTTCTCCTCTCCTGTTCCTCACACTTGGAGTCCACAGGGAAAGGGACCCAGGAAAGAGAAGGAAAAATGCGGAATGTACAATTTGTTCTTCCATATTTTACTGCTGGAAGAGGTGGAGGTTGGGCCGGTAGCTCAGTCACAGGGGAGGAAGGTGGCAACATTCTATCCCCGAATGTTAGTTGCTTGGGGGCAAAGAAGAAGGGCTGTAGCCATTGTCCTCGTCTTGGGGGCTTCCTGGACACATCTTGGCTGACTAGCTGTGGGTGAGACAGCCAGGCTGACCTCTCGCTCGGTCCTCTTTCTCTTTGCCTCTCAGCTCTGTCAACGGCCCTGGACGTGGGGCTCAGCAACTGGAGCTTCCTCTACATCACCGTCTCGCTGTGAGTATGGGGTGGGGTCTTGTGAAGACGCTGCCTGTCTCTCTTGCCTGCCTGCCTGACGGCCTCCTTCCTCCCTGGCCTTGCAGCTACACCATGACCAAGTCCTCGGCTGTCCTCTTCATCTTGTTCTTCTCTCTGGTCTTCAAGCTGGAGGAGCCGGTGAGCGCCCAGCCCCAGACCCCCCAAGGCTGAGCGGGAGGGGATCATTGGGCCTGCGGCCACCAGCCAACCTGCACTGTTCTTCTTCCCACCAGAGGGCGGCGCTGGTGCTGGTGGTGCTGCTCATTGCGGGGGGGCTCTTCCTCTTCACCTACAAGGCGACACAGTTTGACATGGAGGGCTTTGCCATGGTGCTGGGCGCCTCCTTCCTGGGCGGAATCCGCTGGACACTGACACAGATACTTCTGCAGAAGGACGAACTGGGTATGTGCCCCTCTGGGGCGGGTGTCGGGGGGGGGCAGGCAACACCCTGCTCCGTTTCCTCCTCCTTGATGGGCTCCCCCTTCTCCCCCTTCTGGCAGGACTCCAGAATCCCATAGACACCATGTTCCACCTGCAGCCAGCCATGTTCCTGGGCCTCTTCCCCCTCTTCGCGGCATTTGAGGGTAAGTTGTCTGGGTGCAGCGGGGACAGAAATGGCACCTGAGCGGGAAGCAGCAGAGCAGGGGATCCAGGGGCAAATCTTCTCCCAGGGGAGCTGTTCCCCAAAAGGGTGCTTGTCTGGGGGTTTCTTACTCCAGGGCAGTGGTTCCCAACCTTTTTTTGGTCGTGCCGCACCTAAGCATCTCTAAAATCCGGGTCCCCCCACATAACATATAATTCTTATTATTCAAAAAGTGAACTAATCACGTGGAGGAAGCCTAAAAGGCCATTAACTGTTAATAACTCATTCTCAAATTGCCCCCCTTAAAAATCAAATTGCCCCCCTGTGCCCCACATTGGGAACCATGACTCTAGGGAATTCACTGGGGTCCAAGCAGGGTTTAGGTTCCTTCTCCAAAGCTGTTGGCTGGTACGTTCATAGCTCCAGTCATGTAGAAGGGGGGAGGGAGAGATTCTGGGGAGAAATGGAGAAATGTAAAATAGTCTTTTGTTAGATGTGGACAGAATGTGCTGGGTTGTATCCAGTCCCATAGACCCAGGGAAGCGAATGGAGGTGGCTAGACAGCGCCCTGTGATGGCGCATCGTGCATAAGTGGAAGAGAACAATGAGCAGGGGGAAAGCCACGTCCGTCAGGCTACTCTGGGCTGGTTCTTTAGTTCTCGGCAAACAGAAGTTACAAATTTAGAGCTGGAGCTGCAAGACAGGGCAGCGCCCAAAAGCATCTCAGTTGATAGGAAATTTTAAAAACATCAACGTTGAAAATCAAAACTGTCACCCCTGTGGAAACCCAAAGAAATGCTGTATTTGGACTTGGGAATTATTTGTTTGCTTCAGTGCAGTCTTGCGGCCACCAAAGCAGCTCCTCTTCCTGTAGGAAAAGCTCTTAGTGGACCCCTCAGGCCTCCCCCCCCCTGCAGGTGGTCAGGCAACTTTCCTGGTCAGTTGCAAGGAATATTTTCCTTGGCTGCGGAGGGAGAGAAACCCTTGGAGTGTTTGTCAATCTGTTGCTGAGTTTCTGCCTGCTCAAAGGTGGGTCAGCCTCCCCAGAACAGGGCTGAGCTTCCCTGGGCCCCTGGCCCTGAGGGCCCCTAGGGCTGAGCACCCTCCCTTGGAAGTCCAGCCCACGGCACTTGCTTCCTGAGCCCTCTCTCTCTCCCCCCCTTCCTCCCAGGCCTGCCCTTGTCTGCGTCGGAGAAGCTCTTCCGTTTCCACGAGGTGGACCGCCTGCTGGGCCTCTTGGGCAAGCTGGCCCTGGGGGGGCTGCTGGCCTTTGGGCTGGGCTTCTCCGAGTTCCTCCTGGTGTCGAAAACCTCCAGCCTCACCTTGTCCATCTCTGGCATTTTCAAGGTATTGGGTGGCCTTTCCTCCTCTGGCCCTTCCTTGCCTAGCCAGCCAACCCATGGCCCCAGTCGCCTCTTGCTTGGCCCTGGGTGGGAGCCCATGAGTCTTTGGGGTGGGGTCTTCCCTTTGTCCCAGGGAGGCCTGAGGAGCATCTGTGCCCCTGTGAGAAGTACTCAGTCCACCCCCTTCCCAATATGAGACTTTCAATCGGCTCCTGGGGCCGCCAGTCCTGGCGGCTGTGACTCGCCCCTGCTCTTGTCCTCAGGAGGTCTGCACTCTTCTGCTGGCCACGCACCTCATGGGAGACCACCTGAGCCTCTTGAACTGGCTGGGCTTCGTCGTCTGCCTCCTGGGGCTCTCCCTCCACGTTGCGCTGAAGGCTCTCAGTGCCACAGGTAATGTTGGGGGTGGTGGGGTCTTGGGACTTGGGCTTCCTGCGTAGCCAAGGTTTGGGGTGGGGGCCGGAGAAGCCCTGCTGCCTGTTGGGGGCCGGCTGACCAGTGCCTCCTTCTCTGCGCAGGGCAAAAGGGTGCCAGGCAGCCCAAGGAGTCTTGCTCCAGTCCGGACTTGGAGTTGCTGCTGCTCCACCACCAGCAGGAAGAGGACCCTGCGGGATTCCCCCAGCGCTGAAACACGCCCGCAGCTCAGCCAAGAGAGCCCAAGGCAGGGGGAGCCTGCCACCCCAGAGGGCTTCAAATGGGGGGGGGGGCTCGGGACCCCTCAGAAGGGAAGAGGCTGAAGCCCTTGGGCCCTGGTGTTATGGGACAGATCTTGGGGGTGGGGGAGCCTCAGGAAGCTTGGCGGGTGCAGGTGCTGCGTTGGGTCTCCGTGGCTCAGAGAGGGAGATTGGGGGAGGCTGTAAAGTGCGGCTGTAAAGTGCCATCCTGTGAGCCTTCATGGATGGCAACATTGGGTGCCTCCTTTCTGCGCCCATCTTTGTGCCCTCTGGCCTGCGTGCCCCTTGGGGTCGGAGGCAGTGCCACGTGAATGTGTTAAGAAGCGAAAAGGCTCTTGGGGTTGGAGGACCAGCTGGTGCTTGGGGAGACATGTTGGGACCAAAGTGGGCTGAGGCCAGAGAGCAGCCGAGAGCCTCTGGCTTTCTGCTTCTGGGTTTGCAGCAGTCCCTGGAGTTTGGAGGGGGTGGGCATCACGGTGGTCTCAGAACGAGGCGCTTCTGAGATGGTACTCAGAGCTCCAGCTACTGGAGGAAGCAGTAGAAACCTGCCACGAACTTGGGCAGGGTGTGGGCAGAGAGAGAGAGTTGGGCATAGGACCAGAAGGTAGCCTTGCGGAAAGCAGGCTGGGAGCTGGAGTCCTGAATGCGGAATGCCCTGGAGCAGTCAGGCTGCCTGGGTGAAAAGGAGCCCTCGCTGCTCACCTCTGCGCTTGGCGTGAGGCTCCCTTACTGCTGACATCTTGAGGACATGGGAGGCCAGTTTGGGAGTTTCCACTCCCCATCTCTGGGCTCTGGAGAGTAGCATTTCAGTGTCCTGAACCCTCTTCACCCTTGCTTGGAAGTAAGTCCCATGGAAG
This sequence comes from Podarcis vaucheri, assembly GCF_965113315.1. Classification (NCBI taxonomy): domain Eukaryota; kingdom Metazoa; phylum Chordata; class Lepidosauria; order Squamata; family Lacertidae; genus Podarcis; species Podarcis vaucheri. The sequence goes on along the minus strand of NC_138764.1, from coordinate 107,537,982 downwards.
TCATCCGGATTTGCAAGCAAGCATGTCTCGGATCGCAGCCTTGGGGTAGAATGTGGCAGCCGCCTTGCCAGTTCCCCTCCACCCCCAGCTGTGGCTGCTCAGAATGGCCCTGGGCAGCTGGCAAGAAGGACACGGGGTGGCGCTGGCAGCCGCTATCACCATTCAGAGGTGTGCATGGTATTCTGAAATGCAGCTGTGCCATCCATTCAGATGAAATGGTGGTGCTTGTGGTTTTAGTTGGACCAAAGCAGGTCCATCCAGCCTGGCCTCTGGCCTCCCAGAGTGGCCGGTCAGATGCCCCCAAGGGAGACCTCCAAGGAGGACTGAATGTGGCAGCAGGGCTCTTCCCCACCCTGATTTCTGGAGGCGGCATGGAGTCGCGCTCTTTCCAGTCGCCACTTGCAGCCACTCTTCCTCTGTGACGCTGTCCCTGGCTAAAGCCAGCTGAGCTGGTGGCCATCTCTGCCTCTCCTGGGAGCAAATCCCAGAGTTTAACTCTTCACCGTGTGAAGAAGAGCCTCCTTCTCTCCCCACCCCAAATCTCCCTCTTCCTTGGTGACCCTTCTTGGGTTCTAGTAGCAGGAGAGGGAGGAAAACCTTGCTCATTTTGCCCAGTTTCATCCATCATGTTTCCATTTTCTAACCTCAGCCTGTTGCAACCTTTCCTCAAAGGGCAGCTGCTCCAGCCCTTTAATCTGGGGGGGGGGGGGGAGCTGTTGGTTGGTTGCTTTTTCACCCTTGAACATTTTGCCCTTCGTTTTCTAGAGATTTTTCCAGCTCTGCTGTGCTTCTTCTGGAGACGAAGTGAGCAGAACCAGACTGTATCCCATATTTAGCCACCATAAATTTTCATAAGGAAAATGAGATGACCCGACTACCCTTATGGAAATCTATGACAGGATCACACTTGGAATCCTGTAGGCGGCTTTGCTTTTGATCCCTAATGTTGGATTTGACACATTCACAGCTGCTGCACATTCACTTGACATTTTCAGCTCCCCCTCAGCCCCAAGATCCCTTTCCTCACCCGTCACTCGGAGGATGTACAGTCACATTGAACCACATTTGCCATTTTGTCACCTGGCTGGCTTGGTGGCAGGAGGGGAACCCTGGGGATCCCTTGGCTGTCCATTTTCCCCTCACCATTCTCAATAACGTGATGTTGTCCACAAACTTGACCAGCTCTCTGCTGATCCTTTGCTTTGGATCCTTTATGATCAAGTTAAAAATCGTGATAAAAAAATCCTTCCAGAAACAAAAGCTCATACCAGTAACCAACTTGGTTGGTCTCTAAGGTGCTACAGAAAGGATTTTTTTTATTTTGTTTTGACTACGGCAGACCAACACGGCTACCTACCTCTAATTAAAAATCATGGTTCCCTGCATGGAGCCTCTCTAATAATAATAATAATAATAATAATAATAATAATAATAATAATAATAAATTTTATTTATTTTCTGCCTTGCAGGAATGCAAGGATGTTCATTCCTCCTCGCTGCTTCCTGTTCAAGCAGTCGCCCTTCCAGGAGAGGGCCTGTCCTTTCCTTCCATGGCTGCTAAATATGCCTCATATCTTGGGAACATTTGGTGGGAAGTGGAGTTTCTGCAAGAGAGGAGAGTTGCCTCTTTGCTGAGCTTGTTAAGATTCTTGAATTCCCCACTGGTGTTAAGTGAGTGACCTTCATTCCACGGCTGAGGAGGGTCAGGGTCAGGCCTGGCTGGCCCTTGCCTGCCTGATGCCCTGAGCAAAAGGCTTTGTCCTCCTGGGCCCATTGTCTGCCTGGCCTTTGATTTGCAGGGACAATTTGCTCTTGTGTTGCTCCTCGCCTCCTCTAAGCCCCCGTGAACTCAACTGCCTTCTTGCCTGCCCTTTTCCTAATTTGCGGTCAGTGCTCTTATTTTGAGTTGCAACCACAACTGCCCTTCAAGACAAGGCACGTGGGCAATTGCGTTTAGTTGAAGAGCAGCCGTGGCAGAGATGCAGAGAATCCACAAAGCTGCCAGGGAGAATCCCAAGAGCAGAATATTCTGGCGGGGGGAGCCTGAAATGTACATTCCACAAAAACGCACAGCTGCTTTCAAGCATCCAAAGGCACCCTATAAACTTCTTAACAAAGGAAGTGTAATTGTCTGTGTGTCTTAAATGTTTTTAGTGTAAGTTGTTGAATTTGCAATCTTTTGGAAAAGGTGTGATTGTGAAGAAAGACACCCATGTTCTCCTTCGCCTGGAGGGGACGGTGTTCTGCGGTGTCAGGCCACAGATCTGGACCTGCCAAGGAGCCGTGTCCTTGCACCCCCCCATACAGCCCCACCTCTCAGTCCCAAGGACCTCGGCTGCTGTGGCTGTCTGGCACTTCCCTGTGCTGTGCTGATCTCTGTTCCTGCCCCCTGCTGAGGAGGGGGGCTTCTTGGCCCCCAGGTGCTCTGCCCCAAACAAGCTCCACAAACCGGAAGGAGTTGGGAGATGCCCCAGCGTTCTGCCTGTCAGCCCTTTCCTCCTCCATGCTGGGCGCGACTGGAGTGGCCAGGGGCCAGCCACTGTTCCATGGCAACGCTGTGGGAGGCCAGGGGTGTTGCTGTGTGCTTGCGTTGGTTCTGGAGGAGCCATGCTGAAGAAGGCCCCCTCTCTGTGCAGGGAAGGATCCTTTGCGTAAGCTGGAAGTGACCGTGGGAATAGAAATGGGGGGGGGGAGAGGGAGTTGCCAAAAGCAAGGGAGAGTGGAAATCAGACATGAAACCATCTATCCCACCTCAAAATACCGTAGATGGTGCAGCAGCAGAGGAGCCACTGCAGAGAGCAGCAGGAGGAACGGCCTTGGGAAGGTGGATGGGGAGGAGGAAGGAGGCAGTAGCTGCCTTTGGGCATTGGTGGTGGGGGAGGGGAAGGAGGCCGAGTTGCCAGTCTGAAGGGGCCCAGAGGAAGAAGAGCACCTTCAGGCGAGGCTGGCTTAGCAGCGATAGACTTTGCCACAGCAGCCTTTGAAGCATAAGAAAACTGTGATTCATGTCGGGATGGAAGCATCTCCTGTGACGGGAACCTGGACGGCCAAGCACACCATCTTGGGGAGTGGGCAGGAAGAGACAGGTGTTTTCTTTCCTGCCGCCCCAGTGGCTTTGGCCACACTCAGGAAGCGGGCAGCAGGTGGCGCTGCTGTGCCAGGCGCCCGTCTGCTGGGCTGCTGCTTCCTCCTGCCTGTGTTTGGCCTGCAGCAGCCAAATGAAAACCTCAGCAGCTTGGAGGGCCTGGGTTGGGGGCTTCTGGGGGGCAGCAGGGCCTCTGAATCCTCTCCTTCCCAGGCAGTGGGTCCTGCTGTGCTCTGCAGCTTCCTCCTGGGCTCCAAGTTGTGGAGGCGTTTCCAGGGGGCGCTGGGAAGTCGCACTCCGATGACCCCTGGCATTTGCCCCCTGCTCCTGCTGAGGGCTGCTGGAGAAGGGTGAAGAGGCAGCTGCCACTCAAGGTGTAAAACCGAAGATCCCCTCCTGGATCAGGCCAAAGGTGGAGGGCACCTCACCTGTCCTGTTCTCTCACAGTGGTCAGCCAGGTGCTGCCACAGGAAGGTCCACAGGCAGCAAGGCAGGAGACCTTGGCAGCAGCTCTCACATTCCCTGGTCCCTGCAGCTCAGATACTCGGCAACTATCCTACTTTCAAGAGACATCTGAAGGCAGCCCTGTTTAGGGAAGTTTTTAATGTTTAATGCTGTATTGTGTTTTTAATATTCGATTGGGAGCCACCCAGAGTGGCTGGGGTATAAATAAATTACTATTATTACACGTCCTTCACATACAGTGCTGCTCCTCCCTGCTTGGTCTATTCCTTTTGAACAGGTCATACCCCTCAGTTCCAAATTCAAGCCATGTCTCTCATCCCACCAGGTTTCAGTAGTCCCTACCAGGTCATATTTGCCATCCTGTATTAAACACGCCAATTTTTCTTGCTTGTTTTCCATGCTCTGTGCATTAGTTGCCCCTCTACTAATGTGTAGTATGGGAAACAAGACGAATGCCCTCTGGGAGTTTTTGGGCTCCACCTTCCATCATCCCTGACCATTGGCCTTGCTGGCTGCTGGGACTGGGCCAGTGGTGGGTGGGGCCACAGGCAAAGATGTCTATGGAGCAGCTGGTGTGAATGGGACCCTTCTCCACAGACTCTTGTGCCCCCTGCTTCGTTAGGCAAGGAAGAGGCGTTCTCCAGGGGTCAAGAGCCAAAACACTCAAGGAGGGGCGTAGTTTGAAGTGGGGAGGCCTGGGGGCATAGCCAGGATTTATGTTAGTGGGGCAGGCTTTATTATGGGGGTGGGGGCAGAACCCCCGTTAATTATTTTTATTGATTTACTTGATCACCCACCTCCCCCTGGCTACACCCATGCCTGGAGGGATATGTTTGAGCCCCAGGCCTGGGCTCCGCTCCTCTGCAGCCATCATGGCAGGGGATGCCAACCCAGTGCCCAGGAGCACAAGGCTGCTTTGGGGCCCCTGGGATGAACTTCCTAGATTCACAGCTTTCGTTTTTAAAAAAATGTAAGGTTAAAGCATCTTTTGGAAGATATGAGGCAACAGATATGGACAGCAATCGTTTTGTGCGTGAGAGAGAAATTAACCCTCTGCCTTTCAGGTTTTCCTCCCCCCAGAAAAATGGATGCCCCTGTATGTGAGAGAGGGAGAGTTGGGCTTTGTAAGGGGAGGGTCTGGTCTGCGAGAGATGCATTTGGGCAGAGAGAGGGGAGATGCAGTTGTGGTGGGAAGTGAGCAATGCAGGTGTGTGTTGGGTGTCCCTGTGCATGAGAGAGTTTTGCGTGGGCACCTGGTACATTTTTGCTGGTGCTGAGAAATGCTCCCTATTGTTAGCCAGCAACACCACCAGTGGGGGGGGGAGCACAGAAATTAACATCAACCAGCAGACACAGCTGACATCTCATGGGAACCTGAGGTTGAGGAGGAAGCCACAGTGACTGCTCTCTCTAAATGTGTGATGCCATGCTCACATGGTGACCGTTTTGTGACTGGTGCCCACATCACGGTCTTAAAAGTGAACAAAGGCATTCGGCCAGAGATGTGGAAACTCAGATTTTGTTCTTCTAAAACCGCAGAAAGCACAAGGTGGGCTTCCTTCAGGGGCTAAGTGAGCACCAGGAGTTGTCAGAGAGCAGGTTGTGATGTGTGGGGTCCTGGAAGGAAGGGGGCAGGCCTTGAGGAATCCGGCCTCTAGTGACTCAGGCCTAGGAGGGGGCTGGCGTTTCATCCTGGGTCTCCCTGTGCTGCTCCCACAGCCAGTTGACACAACCAATTGTGCCTCAGCTGGCAGTTGCCATTAATATACTTGGGAGCACAAGTTGTCTGCCAGAGTCGCTGTCGGAGGAACTCCATCATTTCCCCAGCGATAAGACTTTGTCTTTACAGAGCATTTCCTCTTAGGTATTCCAGGTGTGTTCCATGCCATCATTGCAGCAACCCTTCCAGCACTGCTGTGAAGGCAGACCAGGCTTCCTACCTCCACGGGGGGGGGGGGGGGAGAGGGCTGTGAGGCAGATGGAGGCTGCCTGCCTGAGGCCACACAGTCTCTGGGGCCTGGGGTCAGCCTGGCACTTGGCCCTGGGCCCCCCATGGGCTCAAGGCAGACGTCTCCCTCCCTGGCACCTCCTTCAAGTGGCAGGGAGAAGGCTTTGCCTCCCCAGCTGCTGGGGGCCACAGCTGCAGTGCCCTCGCCTGCCAGTTTCCGAGCAAGAGAGGCTACCTGGCCCTGGTCTTCTTCTCTGGCAGCCAGCAAGGCTGGTGCTAAGGCAGTCGGTCGCCGCAGAGGCAGCCGCCTTGCACTGCCCTTTCCTGCCCCATGAATTAAGCAGCCCCTGTGGGGAGCTTGGTAATACTTTTATTAATAGTTAATTACTCCCTCTGCCTTGCCAGAGAAATGAGACTCACTCAGGCCTCATAAATCCAAGCAGTGATCCTGCAATAAAAAGCAGCAAGGAGACTTCATTCCGGTGGCTCCTTCAGCAGCCTTGCCTGCAGCGCTGGCATTTAGGGAATGACAAACGTCGGCACCAGGTGCCTGGGCGCAAGGGCGCAGAGGAGAGGGGTCTGGCTCCCATCCAGGCACAGGCCTCCCCCCCCCGCTCTGGGCTGGAGCCATGGCAGGATGCAAGTGGCCTTTGCTCTGGCGCTCCTTGTGGGGGGACAGCGGCCCCCTGTTGCACTGGCATGAGAAAATGGGATAGACTACTCTGGCTTGGTGAAGTTCTCCATCCTTGGGCCCAGAAACTAATAGGCAGCCAATGCAGTTGGACCAGGATCGGTGTAAAATTCTCACACTGTCTTGCCCCAATGAGCAACCTGGCAGCCAAATTCTGCAGCAGCCGAAGTTTCCAAGAACAGTCTTCAGAGGCCGCCCCATGCCCAATGCGTGCTAGAGCGCAGTTGACAAGAGGTGAGGCTATCCTGTCCAGGTAGGAGCGCAGCTGGAAGAGGGCGGCTGGGATCTGAGCTGGGGAATCGCGTCTTGCCTGCCCTGCAGATGATGGGCACGACCCTCGAGGGTCTTCTTCCCCAGGCCTCTGAGCGCTTCCAAGCGCGGCTTCTAACGGGGGTCCCTGCCAGATTTAGGGGGGCCTTGCATGGCGCTGGTGCCCCTCGCCAACAGCGCACAGTGGCCGCCGTGCTTCCCCGCCGCCTTTCCCGGGGAGCATCGAGACCTGGAGGGCCGAGACGGCCGCCGCCCCATCCAGTCCAGGCAGCAGGTCAGACGCCACGCTCTGTCCGCTTCCCATGAACCTGGCAGCCCCGCGGGAAGACGGGGAAAGGGAGTCCCCGGGAGCGGCTCTGCAAGCCCCCGCCGGCCCGCCTAAGAGGGAGGCGCCGCTGCTTGGACGGGGCGGGGGTGTCCTGGCCGACGCGGGCAGAGGGAGGGGCGGTTCGGCCGGTTGTCCGGCGTCCGCTTGGGTCCTCGAGGGTTTCGAAGGCCGTTCTGGCGAGGCCGTCGCACGCGGCTGCGCCCACGAGCCCCCCGACGCCCTCTTCCCGGTGCCAGCCTCCGGAGCCCGGGGATCTCTGCAGCTCCGCGCCTGCTGGCGGAAGCCGGAGTCCGACGGCAGCCGCCCTCCGCGCCCGCCCCTCGGGGAGGGCGGCCGCGCCTGGTCTGGGGTCGCCAGCGGACAACGGGCTCGTCGCGGGCGCGCCCACGGTACTTGGGGGGGGGGGTCTCCCTCCCGCCCCGTCGAGGAGCGAAGGTGCCTTTGGCGAGAGGCTCCGCTCGTTGCCCCCCCCCCGGATTTGCATAATCCTGCATGGCGATATGATAATGATGTTTGTTAAAGACAGAACGCAATAAATTAATCCCGTTAAGTTGTTGCTGCGAAAGGCAAAGAGAGTGATTTACGGCGGCGGTGCGGAGCCGCGTCGAGGCTGCGGCAAGGCGGGCGGACCACGGCGGGCTGCCTGTGCCGGGAGACCCCCCAGTGCCCCCACCCAGCCATGCCCCCCGAAGGCAAGGGCGGCGGAGCCGGGCACCCGGCCCCGCACCCGCCTGGCGTCGCTGGGAAGCCGCTTTCTACGGGGCCGGGACGTTGCTCCCCCGTCCAGCTCATAGATCCCACGGTTACAATGTCTGGGTATCTCAGGAGCATCATTCCAAGGAATGGTAACCTATTTATTAAAATGGAAATTTGGAAGCGCCTTCTTCCCCCAGGAACAACTTCGTGGCCCTCTTGAATTTGCCAAAGGGCCTTTATGGCAACTTACAAGTCTGACAAGAGGGAGAGAAGGCAAGGAAAGGCAAGGCAAGAGAACTGCATTGAAAAATGAAGCTGGTTCATGCTGCACTGGACCAAGGAGGGGCAAGAAAGAGGAAATCTCTCTTCCCTGTATATAGAAATTGTAGAAAGTTTTATGCTCTTATATTACTAATTAAGCAGTTTGTCAAGTTATATTAAGTAAGCTAGAAATGTGTAACATAAATATTTTTCTATTTTCTGTTTAGGGAGACTTTTATTTTGTTTAGGGAAGCTTTTAATGTTTGATGTATCACAGTATTTTAATATTCTTTTGGAAGCCGCCCAGAGTGGCTGGGGAAACCCAGCCAGATGGGCGGGGTATAAATAATAAATTATTATTATTATTATTATTATTATTATTATTATTATTATTATTAAATCAGGAGGGACAAAAGAAGACCAGAGAAGCCCTGCAGCAGCAGCAGCAGCACCAGTAGCAGGATGAGGCCAAGGGAGGCCCATGCGAGTCGGGGCTCCTCTTCTCAGTCCGATTGACCCTGCAAGTGGCCCCCAGAGGCCTCTGGCCCCAACAGGGGAGGGCCCAACACAGCCGCTTCCTCCTGACTTTGGCTAAAGCTGCCAGGCACCCATGAAATCTGGATTATTCTTTTATGGAGTCCCCGGGACCCCCAAGGAAAACACCCCCCAAAGGGGGAGCCCACTAGCCAGGGCCTGGTTCTGCTGGGCATGGCGCCTTGAAGGTAGCAGACCTGGGCAGCTCACTGCCACCAGGGGGTGCGGTGGCAGGTTCACTGGGTGGCAGGGAAGCAGGGACCAGGCCAGGCCTGCTCTTGCTCTTCGTTGTCCTGATCCGCAGGCCCAAAGGAGGGTCTGAGCGGGTGGTTGGATGCAGGGAGACCAGAGGGGTGTCAGGAACGCCAGAAGGGAAGGTCCGCTTTTGTTGCTTCATGAAAGAAAGGTGAGAGCTTTCAAGGCTCCCTACAGAGCCCGGCTGCCTTGACAGACTCCAGGCAGATGCCAAAGCAGCAGGCAGGCGTCATGACTCATCTGTGAGGTGCTAATATGTCAAGCGTTACTTATACACCCAGCAAGCTAGGAAGTTGGCATCAGGAGCCCAGTTAGCTCTCCTCTGGCTTGGAGGCCCCTTCCCAGCTCTCCCCCATCTCTCGGGTCAAGGGACGAGTGAAGGGCGGCCAGTGTCAAAGCCTCTCCTCTCCCAGTGAGCTGAACCAAAACTAAGACTTGGAAGCGTCAAGGGATACAAACCTGTGTGAATTTATTTTTGCAGCAACTAACACTTTGTTTCAGGGTTATCTTGATGACCAAAGCGGCATTTACAGGCCTTCCAGGACATTTTCTCCTTTGGGTTCTAGGCAGCCCTCCAGCCTTCAGGTGCCAAGAGGCCATTTGGACCAGGGGCAACCCCTCCCTTGGCTCCCCCAGGATGGAGCAGGCCTCCTCCTCCACCAGAGCTGGGGGTGGGCAAGAGTGCCAGGTGGGGAGGTGGGCAAGCTGAGAGGGCAGCTCTCCAGGGCCTGGCCTGGCTGGGTGCAAAGGAAAGGGAGCACCAAGGACCTGCAATAATGAAGAGGCAGTGAAAATTGGGAAGTTTTTCAAACAAAGGTTGGCTGGCTCCTTTTCGGGGATTATTGAGTTGTGGGTCCTGCATTACTGGGGGTTGGACTGGATGACCCTTGGGGTCCCTGGCAGCTCTGTGATTCTACGATTTCATGCAAGGTTTTCTTTCCAGAATGGAAGTAGCCAGGGTGCGCCCCATGCCAGGTCTGGAGACACTTATGGGGATGTGGCCACAGCTGGGCAGCCCCAAACTCTTCCTGGTGCCAGTCCCAAGAGAGGGGGCAGAGTAAGACCTGGAAGCCTTTCTGGGTGCAGAAATAACTAATTGCAGCAGCAGCAGCAAGAGGAGGGAGGGAGGGAGGGAGTGCTGATTTACACCTCGTCAGGCCTGGGCGGCCTCCCCTCATTACCAGCCCTTGCCTCGTTATTTATTCCTGTCTAAATATTTCATTGTCTTAATTGTGACAATCCAGCGAGCAGGAGCAGTCACAGTTCCAGGCTGGAGTGTGTGTCTGCTGCTGCAACCAGGCTGGGGGTGCCTAAGGTAGCCAGGGGTGGGGGGTGAATCAAGAGGTCCAGGGAGGGGCATGCATGCCCATGCCCGTCCCAAGTGGGCAGCTGGTGCAGGGGGCACTTTTCACCTTGAGCTTGGCAAAAGCCCCCCCCCTGCAAGCCTGGCCCCTTCTGCGTACGCCACAGGGCTACACTGTGGGGGGAAGGCCTGAGGCTGCCCCACCCTGTTAGACACCTTCCTGCCCCCCCAACCCTCACCTGGTCCTCAGATTCTGGTGGGAAAGAAAGGGGGTCCTTTGGGCCTTAAAGCCATTTGCCAGCCCCTGCACCTCTTTCCAGGCCTGGCCAAGTCACAGCCTCCTTTTGTCTTCTGAAAAGCAGGAGTTAAGGGGGGTGGGGTCAGAAAAGGAGACTGGTCCAGCCTTGCCCAGTTTGGGTGCTGGATCCTTTGCACCAGGCTGCTCCCCCTTCCCCCTTTCTGCAGTTCCAGCTGCTGGGAGGGAGGGAGGCTGGGGGGGGGTCTCCCATCTCCAGAGACAGCTGCCCTGCCCCCCCTTCCCTTCCCTTCCAAATGTTAATTTTATGGAGACCTTTATAAATCTTGCTGTTTCTGCTGTCCATGGGCTACATAGATTTCATCTTGTTGAGAGGTGACACTCGTGGCCTTTGGTAACAGGCTATCAATTTAATGCACTGAGCGTAATAAAAAACACAGGACCGTATTAACTCCCAATTACTCTGCTCTGCTCCTGGCATTAACCCCTTGTGGCCAGAACCTCATCTCTCCCAAGTTTTGGGGGGGTGGCAGTGCAAGGAGAGGGGCTGTGGACTGAACCCTTGTCTCCTCTGTGGCAGGTTGGGAGCAGCCTGAGCCTTAGCTGGGAGGTTGTTCCAGAAGATCCTGGCCTGGCCAGGGTCACTGGGCGCAACTTTTGAGAGGTACCCCCCCCCACTGCAAATGCACACACCTTGGAGTCAGGGACCCCTAGAGCACCACCAGTGCCCCCACCCCAAACATATTTATTTATCTGTGTGCTGCTGTTGGTAAAACAACAATGACACAGCTAACAACACACTAATATACAATAAAGACCACGCAAAGACTCAAATGAATCACCTGTTACAAGAAGAGGTTTTGTTATTGTCTGCATAAACCTGGCAGCATGGAAAAGTTTCCAGCCGGCATCTAAAGGTTAAATGTTTTTAAATGTTTGATTATGTTTTTAATGTTCTGTTGGAAGCCGCCCAAAGTGGCTGGGGCAACCCAGCCAGATGGGTGGGGTAAAAATAATAAATTCTTATTCTTATGAAAGCAGCTCAGTGGGTGATGGAACATCTGCCCCTTTTGTCCTTCTGCCATTGGGGAAGGTCCATCTGAAGAGGACCCCCGGGGCCCCCTCCCCATTATTGGATCCATTTCATAGGAACTTACATGGACACAGGACGATGCCCTGTACCAAGTCAGATAAAGGGTCATAGAATCATAGAATTTTAGAAGAGTGGGGGGGAGGGACCCCCAAGGGTCATCCAGACCACTCCCTGCAATGCCGGAACCATGGCTACATAATCCCTGACAGGTGCCCACCTCTGATGAAAGCGAGTCTGCCACCTCATGAGGGAGACCCTTCTACTGCCAGACTCCTCTTACCCTCAGAAAGTTCTTCCTGATGTCTCACCACCTGAGGCCATTCATTCAGGTCCTGCCCTCTGGAGAAGCAGAAAACAAGCTTTCTGCCCATGAAAGCCCTTCAGATACTGGAAGGCATTACGGAAAAATCTAGTCAAAATAAAAAAATTCCTTCCAGTAGCACCTTAAAGACCAACTAAGTTAGTTCTTGGTATGAGCTTTCGTGTGCATGCACACTTCTTCAGTTCAACCCGAAAGGGGGGTTCTGAGCTCTATCCCTTTTCCTTAAAATCTCCAGCCAGCCGCACCAATTGGGAGCCCGAAAGTAAGACGGAGAGACCCGACTTGAAAGATAGCCGACTCTCTGCAACGGGCATCCCAGTTGAAAGCAAGGGGTTGGAGCTCTCTTTCCGAACTTCCCGAGCGTCCTTGCTAGGGGGCAGGAAGTGGTCTTGCTTTCTATCCCAATCCCAGCCGCACCGGTCGAGCTACATACCACGTGTACTGTAAGCTCGCTTCCGAAAGCAAGGGGGATTTTCGACCCGAAATTCTATCCAGGGACCACCCGATCTGGCACCGCATGGCGCGGGCGTCCAGTAGGGCCCCTTTTCCTGAGATGTGACGATAGGTAGGAGGTTGCCAGGAGGGATAGCCCATGAGGAATTGGGCAGGACCGGCAGAGTGGAAAGAGACCCCAGGTTATAGGAAATAAGGAAATAAGGAAATAAGGAAATAAGGAAATAAGGAAATAAGGAAATAAGGAAATAGGAAATGGAACGCAAGGAACCGGATAGCTAGAGCTCTCTAAAACCCACTAAGGAAGTTGCCAGGCAACTAGAAGCCCCTTCTCCTCTTTACTATACGTCCCTGTACTAAGCATACCAAACCCCTAGACATACCAATCCTAATCAGCCCCTCTCTTTCCCCCTTCTCTATCCCAGACACCCCCCCAAAAAAAGGAAAAAGCAAAAAAGCAACAACAGCAATGCATGCATCTATAAAGGGGTACCCAGTCAACCAAGCGTTGTGAGCCCTACCAGTCTGATTACCTGGTGGTGTGTTTGAAGAGGCAAGGAGGCTCATAAAACCATGTGGGACCTTCCTACTAATTTCACTTAATGAAGCCAAAGGTAGTGGCCCAACTCCTTGCAATAACCAACTAAAGGATGAGAATATATATGTTTACATGTTTACATGTTGTCTGTTATGTGTGTTGTCTGTTAATACATATATGAGAATATGTATGTTTACATGTTGTCTGTTATGTGTGTTGTCTGTTCCTTCTGTCTCTGGCAGACTGCCTTTCTTAAGTGTGCATAGTTTAAACTGCAAGCTTGCTTCAAAATTTAAATCTAAGGAAGTCATGCTGGATCTTAGCAGTCCTAAATAAGAGAAGATGAGAATGAAGTGTGCAAATGTTTACCCCACCTCTTGCTTTGCCCCAACTTTTGAGATTGTGAGTCTACAGTCTTATTTTAGAAGGTGCTTTTAACCTAATGTTTCTGCTGCAAAAGCCTAGTTGAGCACAACTGCTCTCTCAAGCTAAAATGCAGTGTATGTATTTCATTAAGCGTATGCCTATAAAAGTATGGTGTTCATTCTAAGAAAAATATTTGAGTCCAGTTTTAACTTTGATTTGGTTGGACAGAAGAGTTATTGTAAGGCTCCTGATATCAGTCTCTATAAGACTTCATGGCCTCTTTTGTTAGAAAATGCCCCCCTCCCCCTTGTTTCACTCTGCCTCTTTCAGTTGTTTTCTCCCTTCTTACTTCTGTGCCAGGTAAATTTACTCCCGAGTAAGCTTCCTTTAAAGGAAACTGCAAAGAGGGGAGGGGGCAACACTTGTGTATTCCCTTTAAAAATCAAATCTAGGGCTGCTTTAACTGTGCTTTATAAGAGATCCTCTCCCTATCTTACGAAAACTGTTCACTTCTTCCTTAAATATCATTTCAAACTCACTCAAACTATCTCAAGATCTGCAAAAAGGGTTCTGTGTAAAGTTATGTACTTTTATTTTCCTCTTCCTTAGTACATGATATGAGCATAGATGTTTCCTTTCCCAGCTGTAAATCTGTACTTAAATGTGTATGCCTCTCTGGTAGTACAAATCTTGCTATGAACCCTGTATTTTAGGGTTGGACTAGATGACCCCAGGGTCCCCTTTCAACTCTCCCAATTTGTGGCTGTGAGGTGATGTGTTGTAATTCAGCCCAGATTTGCTCTTTGTTTTTTAAAGGTATGAGGTGAAGCCATGATGTTTGAAGCAGAACTGGTGATATCAGGCATTTAAGTGATTACAGTGTTTATCTTTTTGTCTATTATTTACAAAAATCAGACTTAAGAGTCTACTCAAAGTTTAAGCACATAAAAATTCATATAATCAAGTAGAATTAGCCTTGACCAATGACTGGCCATTTTTACTCATAAATAAGAGAGCGGTTGATTGTTCCGCGAATGACCAGATAAAATGACCAATAATGATAGCCCTTTCCTGTACATAAAGGAAGGTGAATACTGTACTTGAATTACTGAGTTTCTCTTTTTTGTGTTTTAAAATCTAACTCTACTTTTAAAATCTACCCCTTACCTTTCCCTTCCTTATTCAAATTGAGCCAAAAGATGCAACATTTTCAATGGTATAAAAGGTTTGCTGAGACATGAACTCTGCACATGCACAGAGGCTAGATCAGCTTAAAGAGAGAGAGAGAGAGAGAGAGAGAGAGAGAGAGAAAGAGAAAGGAGGGGGGAGAGAGAAGGTTTGGAGAGCAGTGTGCTGCAGGGAGAAACCTTTCCAAATTTCCTTATGTAAGACTTGGAACCATTGAGGGAAATCATCCTTAATGTGTTTTGCTCCAGGGGCTACTTAAGACAAGAGTTAAGTACTGGACATGCCAAATTTTTTTTCACAGGTAAATATCAAAGCACTCCCACTGTGAGTTCCTCTCTTGAGTAGTTTCTCCCCCCCCATGGGATTTAAATTTTATAACAGTTTTTTTTTTTGTGTGTGTGTATATGCCTATACATTGCCTATACATTTTAGGAACAGCATTTCCTGACCCCCCTTCCGTAACACTGAAGAATAAACTAACTTAGTTGGTCTTTAAGGTGCTACTGGAAGGAATTTTTTTATTTTGACTATGGCAGACCAACACGGCTACCTACCTGTAACTGGAAAAATCTAGGTGTGAGGCTGCTCAGTCCCCCAGCTGGTCAGGCAGAGCCCGCGGGTCCCTGCGGAATAAAGGAGGAGTCCGGCCACCAACCGGAGCAAATAGCTGTAGACCAAAGTTTATTGCGCAACAGGTTCAAAGAGGAATTTTGAACCCCGAGGAGGGGTGACAAAAACTTTTAAAACTTTCCCACCATATCCCAGAGTACAGTTCGTACAGCATCATTGCTACATCCCTGACATGTCACAAAAGGGGAGGGGTAGACAGGGGTTACACTAGTTCAACCTTGGAAAACATGTCCAGACAAGTCCTTGGTACAAGATTAGCATAAGCAGACATGGCAGGGCAAGACTCAGGTATAAGATTAGCACAGGCAAACACCTCTGAAGTCCCACCACCCAAAAGTACAAGAGAACTTCCTTTGCATGTCTGGCCCCTTGGCAAGTCTGGGGCTGGGATTAGGCTTTCCTTGGCCAACAATCAGCTCAGCAATTGTCACCTCTGGGAACTTCATGGAGTCCTTTTTCAAGGGGTAAATAGCTTAGGAATGGAGGAAACTGGCAAAGGAGTTGATTTTATATTATTTTTAAAGCTAGGTAACTTCCCTGAGCTGTCAAGTTGAAAGGATACATTCAGACATAATATTTGTAACCTTTAACAACTTTAAAGATGTGCCCCCCCCGTAATTTCCGTAACAAAGGTGACTCTCATGCCCCCTCCCAGTCTTGTCTTCTCCATCCATGCTGAGTGGCAGCAGTGGCTCTTCCGGGTTTCAGGCATCCCTCCTTGGAGATGCCACCATGAGGGACGGAGGCTGGGACCGTCTACCTGCAAGGTGCAGCCCTTTTGCTTGCAGCACTGGAGGATGGAGGCCTGCTTCTGGGACAGGTGTCCCTGACCACCTGCATGCCTGGCCCTTGCCACGGGGGTGGGGTGGGGGGGCTCATGCCACTGAACTCTGAGGGACAGGCTGGCTGGCCAGGGGACTTGTGGGAGGGCTGGTCCCCACCGCCAGCTGTTTGCTTGAAAAAGACATTTCTTAAAATGAAAAGCCTCACTAACGCAAAAGAGAAATTTCAATAAAAAACCCGCAGTTTAAAACTTGTAGTGAGGAAGATGTCAAAGTCCAGCCAAGCAATCTACAGAATTAATTAAACCAATTAAAACACAGTTTAAACCAGCAGTAAAATATCCATTAATATCATCTATAACTGCCCAAGCTCTTAATGGGAAAAAGCTCATCTCCGCTAAAAGCAATGGGAAATGAATGAGGCTTCAGCTTTGGTTTAAAAGCTGGAACCGGTGTGGGAAACCAAATAAGGGAGGAAGTTCCACCAACGGGGACCCAGCACAGAGAAGGCCCCGTCTCTAGCTGCTCTCCTAGGTGGGTCTAGAGGGGCCTCGGACTCTGCTCCTGAGGTTTGGGCAGGGAGGCAGGCAGAAGAAGAAGAAGAAGAGTTTGGATTTGATATCCCGCCTTTCACTCCCCTTCAGGAGTCTCAAAGCGGCTAACATTCTCCTTTCCCTTCCTCCCCCACAACAAACACTCTGTGAGGTGAGTGGGGCTGAGAGACTTCACAGAAGTGTGACTGGCCCAAGGTCACCCAGCAGCTGCATGTGGAGGAGCGGAGACGCGAACCCGGTTACCCAGATTACGTGACTACCGCTCTTAACCACCACACCACACTGGCTCTCAGGCAGGTCCTTCAGTCAGCCTGGCCCCCGGGAATCGCTGGCAGCCCCAGAGGTCAAGAGCGGCACTTGAAGCTCAAGTGACCGGCTCAGTATCAGCTTTGCACCTCCTGGCCATTCAGCCCCCGAGAGTGTCCACCTTCTGTGACTCTTGTCGTCTTCAGAAGCAGACCCACAGAGAGCCCATTGCAGTAGTCTAGCAGAGAAGTAACTAGTGGTGGGCCAGGCCCACTTTCTCTCAAGGTTCTCTTAGCTGCTGCTACCACCACTTACAACTGCTGCTGCCACAGAGGGCACGGAGCCCAGGAGAGCCCCAGCACCAGGTGTGTTAAGGGGCAGCTTCCAGAGCCTGGATTTAGAGCACCTGCCTTGGAGGAAGGAAGTCCCAGGTTCAGGCTTCAGGGTCTCCAATTAAAGAGGACAAGGAGGAAGATGGTGCCAAAGGCTCTACTCTGCCCGAGACCGCGCTGGAGAGCCTCTGCCAGTTAGAGTTCGCAATCCTGGGCTAGATGGGCAAATACCTGGTATAAGAGCAGCTTCTAGACAGTCCTCTAGGGCAGCCCCATGTAGAGTGCATTACAGTAGTCTAGGCAGGAGGTCACTAGAGCCTAGACAACTCAGGAGAAGCTGTAGCTGGTGAATCAGCCTGAAGTGGGGACAGACGCAGAAGGCGATTGGACTCCTGAGGCAAGCTGGAATCCGGGTTGACTCCCCAAGCCTCTTCCTTAGTGGGGAGTGCAGGCTCTCAGAGAGCAGGCCGTACAGCTAAGTCCTGTGCCTCCATCTTATCAGGATTCAGCCCCACCCAGACCCTGGTCTGACACCTTCATGGCCTCTCCTGAGTCCTATGGCACAGAGAGCGCTGTGGCTTCAGCACATTGATGGAGCTGCGCTCTCTATCCCCAGGTGACAGTTCCCAAAGAATTCATGTTGGGGCAAGTTCTAGGAGACAAGATGGACCCCTGTGGGACCCGGCAACTAAAGAGCCACAGGCAAAGGTGCCAACTTGAATAAAATATTAGGGGGGGGGAATGCAAGCCTCACCCCACACAATCAATTACATGACACAGTGCATGCACACTATTTGAATGGCAATGTCCATCACCTTTGGGGGCCCCCAGCCTCCTCAAATGTTTTATTGGGGGATGATGCCCCCTCGGCCCCTAAGAGTTGGCTCCAGTGGCCATGGGGCCAAGCAGTAGCTGCCCAATCCTAACTTCTGGTGATGACCTTTGAGGAAGGCGTGGAACCATTGTAGTCCAGCCTCCAGCTCCCATCCCTTGGAGTCTTTCCAGAAGGATGCCATGGTCATCCAAGGAGCGGAAGCAACCTTGACAAGTGGATGACTTCACTGACCATGGCATCCTTCTGGAAAGACTAGATGACCCTGGGGGTCCCTTCCAACTGCAGTTCTATGATTCCCCTTACCTCTCTCCTGTTATAGGTCATCATTCAGAGGAACCAAGGTTATTTAGGTGCTAAAACTAGGCCTTGAATGGATCTAGACAATTTGCTTTCTCCATGCAGGAAGAACTTCCTGACAGTAAGAGCTGTTGGACAGTGGAATTTGCTGCCCAGGAGTGTGGTGGAGTCTCCTACTTTGGAGGTCTTTAAGCAGAGGCTTGACAACCATATGTCAGGAGTGCTCTGGTGGTGTTTCCTGCTTGGCAGGGGGTTGGACTCGATGGCCCTTGTGGTCTCTTTCAACTCTATGATTCTATGATTCTATGCAGGAGTTATCTGTCAGGGAACCAATGAGAAGGGGACATTTTGGGGTTTTATCCTAAAAGGCACTTAGGATCTGGAGTGAGGCATTAAGTGCCGTTAAATCCAGCTGGGGGAAAAAGAACATGGTGCTATTGAGTTCAACACACACTGAACTGGACACAGTTGCTGAGTAAGTCCAAAACAGTCAAATTTGACCTCAAAAGAGGAAACTTCTAGAAAACGAGAGGAAGTAGAAAGGGAAAGTGGAGAGGATCAGGTACCTCGAGAGTGCTCCGGGGTCACTGAAAACAACAGCAGTAGAGGCTCATCTAGGCTGTTTTCTGCAGATCAGGAAAGGAGCCGCTGCCAAGCGCAAGAGGATGCCAGCATGGCTAATGAGCAGAGTCAAGGAAACCGAAGAAGGCAAAAAGGTTTCTGTCAAAAATAAAAGTCTTGTACAAATGAGAAGAACACAAAGGAAAGGCAAATGTTGGCAAAAAAGAAGAGCAAGCAGACAAAGGAGAAAAATGAGATCGCAGAGCAGCTGAATGAATTCTTTGTGTCTCTCTTCACGGCAAAGGATGGAGGGCAGATCCCTGAGCAGGAACTAACTTGCTTGGGAAAGGCTTCGGAAAGGCTTCTAATTCAGCGGTGAAAAGAAATTAAGTTCTAACCCTTAGTCACTAAATAAAAACACAAACAGAGTCCAGATGACATTGACCCAAGAATTCTTAAAGAACTCAAATATGAAAATGCTGGTCTTCTAACCAAAATGTTGCTACAGAATAGGGGGGTGGGGGAGGGGTCCATGGGGATGATATCCTGGGGACTGTTACGGAAGGGGGGGGCATGTCTTCTTCACTACAATATATTTGCTCAATTTCTCTAGGACTCCATCACCCCTCCCCTGTCCTCCATAATCTCTCAAGTAATCCTGTCAAAATCACTCTGCCAAACCTTTCCTCGGGCAATGCCAGGTGACAGACTATGTGTACATGGACCATTGTCTTCTCAGGATGTGCTTATCTGCGCATATCTCCAGCTCTGCATATTCCCCCCTCCCTCCTCCATCCGGCTCTCTGCATATTCACCCCTCCCTCCTCCATATGTTAATCTGTGTAACCCAACCTCTTCTTAATGTATTCATGATGTAACTGGGATGTATTTTGCACTGTATTCTGGGATATGGAGGGAAATTTCAAAAGTTCATGCCACCCCTTTCTCTGGGTTCAATCTCGCCTTGAACCTGTTGCGCAATAAACTTGGATCTTCTGCAGTTTGCTCCTGTGTCCGGCTGAGCTCATTTTCTTCCGCAGGGACCCACGGACTTAGTCCGATGAGCTGGGTGGCAGAGTAACCCCGCACCCAGATTTTAGCCGTAACAGGTCCCTTCCAGGCCTGGGATTCTGCATCTGGGATTTGGACTAGAGGAGAAGGAGCTGCAGCCAGTCCAACCAATTCCTTTGTTAGGCTAATGGCCTTAGCCGCTCAGCTAAGCACTGCATTTTGCATGACTAAAAGAGTGGGCCACGTTGCTGTAGCAACAGCCAAGTGATGGTGTTCTCTGGGGAGAAGGTAGGCATTTCTCACCCACCTCACCTGGCTGGATGCCAGGTATCCTGGCAGGGGAGCAACAGGCCTGGAGGGGGCGCTGTGTGTTTGGGATACTGCTGGGAGCTGGACAGACAGAGGCTGGTCTTGCTCTGTGCCAGACCCCAAAGCGGTGACTGATGGGGAGGCAACACCTGTTGGGGTGTTAGTTTTGTGAGTCCCTCCATCCTATGCTCAGGTTGTATCATTGGCATCCGTCCATCTCAAGAGACAACAGAGTTCGCCTCCAGGAGGGAAGCCAAACCACTGGCAGCACGGAAGTGACCCCCCCCCTGGGGTGCAAGCCTGGCCAGTGTGTCTGGAGACCCCCCCCCCCCACCTCTGCCTCGCTGATGTGGAAAGCAGAGCAAGATGTTTGGCACCAGCTGGGAAGATGCAGGAGTTGCCAGAAGGGGTCTGGTTGTATAGATGTGTAAATAAAAGCATATAGAGTGGTACCTTGGTTTAAGAACAGCCCTGTTTATGAACTATGCGGTTTACAAACTCCACAAAACCAGAAGAAGTGTCCCAGTTTGAGAACTTTACCTTGGTCTAAGAACAGAATCCGAATGGTGGAAGGGCACCAGCAGTGGGAGGCCTCATTAGGGAAAGCGCGCCTCGGTTTAAGAACGGTTTCGGTTTAAGAACGGACTTCCAGAATGGATTAATTTGTAAACCGAGGGACCACTGTATCCGAAAGGCACCACCGTCTCCGCTGGCCTGCCCTGAAAGGAAGCCCAACTCTGTGAAAGTGCAGGCCCCCCAGAGTCTCTTGCCCCTCGGGGTCCCTCCCCACTCTCAGCTCAGTGACTCTGGGGGAACTGACAGGGGAGGGGAACCCAGAAAGGAGACTTTGAGAGCTCCTCTCTGCCCCTAGGAGCCTCTGCGCAGCCGTGGGGGGGGGGGGGAATGATCATTCTCACCTGCTCCTGGGGCTGCTTTGGGCTGTGCCTGAGCTGCTACTCACTTCCTCTCCCCCCCCCCTTGGCCTCCCTCCACAAGGCTGGCTCTTGCACAATGCCAACAAGCATTAATACAAATGCTTTGAATGTGTTAACAATGCTAATAGTGTTTCCGTACTAATTAGTAACGCTGTTCGAACGAACTCCTCTTTTAATGATATAAATTACCAGCCAGCCAGAGTGAGAGGCTGAAGCTAAGAGCCAGGCTGAGGGAGCATCAATTACCATGCGTGTGCGCTGGGGGTTTCCTTCTCCTCTCCTGCCTTCCCATGGAAGCAGCTCATCAGGGGGGTTTGGGGTTTGGGGGTCTACTCTCTGTCCCACCCCCAAAGCTCACACCTCATAGAAGTATGTTGAGCACACCTATCCCCCCAACCCCCACAATACAACTTGGTGAATTGTATGTGGGACTATCTCAGAGAAAGGAGACGTTGGGAATGCCTTCCTGAAGATCTAGAGGTGGTTTCAACCTGGAAGGAAGTTGGAGTGGGAGTCCTGCTCCTCCTGAGAGAAGAGCCTCCTAGATCAGGCCAACCTGTGGGAAACAAGCAAGGAGAGTTCAAGCACAAGAGCAACTCTCCACTCCTGAAGTTTCCAGCAACTGTGAAGGCAGAGCAGAGTCATCCTGGCTGGGAGCCCTCGATAGCCCTCTCCTCCTCCCTGATCCAAGTTAAAACCACCCAAGTTGGCAGCTTCCTGCTGGAGGGAGTTCCATAGTTTAACTGTGGTGCCTCCATCTGTCCTGAATCTCCCAGCATTCACCTTCATGCCGGTGGGTTTTCTGGTAAGAGAAGGAAGAAACTTTTCCCCATCCCCCCTCTCCATGCCATGCAAACTTTTATCAACTTCTATCTTATTAAAACCAATTGCAAGAAATGCAAACCTAAACACCTCTGCAGATAGAAGATGGGTCTTAGAGACCCCACCCCACTAAAGGAGGGCTGCTCTTTAACCAGTTTCTGACCCCTCGGAGGACCCTCTCCTCTTATTCCACAACTACTTGAGACCACCAAGACTCTTTCCCCTCCATTCCTGTGGGGGGGGGGTGTTGCTGCTGCTGCTCTGCCCCCCCCCAAGCTGCTGTCCCCTTGTATGCACCTTGGATCGTATAGTCTCTGTTCTCAAGAGGTTTAGCCGTGTTGGCAGCACTTGCCCCTCATGCCAGGCGGTGAGATTGCAGGGGGTTGGACTAAATGACCCCTGGGATCCCTTCAAACTCTACAATTCTGTGATTCTGGGTCCTGAGATCAATGGTGCCAATTTTACAAATGCATAATGTGTTTTACAAATGCCCTTAGTAGCCCAAAGCCACTACCCAAGTCAGGTAGAAGGAGAATTCAGTCCAGAGAGGAAGTTTTAAAAAGAGGTTTCAAGGCCTTTTCTCACCTCCTGCTTCACTCCGAGGCCCAACAGCTGGAACGCTAATGTGGAAAGACGTTCTTTCTGAATGTGCTACCTTTATACCCCGACTTTCCTCAAAACAGAAGAGTTCCAGGCTGCGTGTGGGTGATGCTCCCCCCCCCAGGTGGAGCCATTTGTGAACTCTGCCTGCCCCCTGAGCCACTGGTGACCCCCCTCCAGTCCACAGTGCCAACCTTGCAGTGAGTGGCTTCCAAGCCCCCAGCCCCCCAAGGAGCCCTCCCTTTTTAGCAGGCTGCTGTGCGCATGGGCTGGAGCTAAGGAACATTATGGATTTCCAGGGCGTTTGCTAAGCTGAAGTGACTATTCATGTGCGCCAGGCCCGCTTCCTCTGCCGAATCCGCAGCGCATCCCACCGGGAATTCCACACAGATGTGCTTCGCTCGGCTTAGCTGCTTTGACTCGGCTGCCACTTCTGTGCAATCAAAGGGGCAGAATCAGGATCCCCGGAGGGAGCGCATGCACGCACGCTCTGCCAAGCACCGCTTGCACCCGTCACAGCCGGCGAAGGATGCGCAGGAGTCTCCTCCCCTCGTGCAGACCGGGGGGCAGGAGGAGGAACCCCAAGTCCGCTCTGCGGCAGCTCTCTGTGTCCAGGTTGCAAGGAGGGGCCCCTGGCTCCCTCTGGGGCACCCAAGACCCACAGGGCAGCTGGAAACAAACCCTCAGCTGCACACTGCCGACAACAGTGGACCTAACTGAAGCCATAGAATCCAAAATTGTTGGAAGGGACCCCGAGGGTCCTGCAAGGCAGGCATCGCAGCCAAAGAATGCCTGACAGGAGGCCATCCAAGCTCTGCTTAAAAACCTCCCAGGAAGAACAAGGCGCTCTGGCTGTGCAGTTGGAGTTGGAGACGGCAGGAGAGGAGAGCGTGGCTCTGGGGCACGGATCCTGCCTGCTGCTTCCCCATAACGGGCAGCTGTTCAGCCACTGTGAGAACAGGAGACTGGAGTGGGCGGGCCACTGGTCTCCTCCAGCAGAATTCTTCTTATGCTCTTATGTTCTTGAACCCTAAGCGCCAGGCAGCGTGCGGAAGAGAAGGCAGAGAAGCCATGGCAATTTGCTGCATTGCATGGGATTATACATTTTGGAGCTAACTTCTATTTGTCCAGTTAACATTAATGGAAAGGCAGGGAGCTGTAATTTGCCCTCAGGACGACGATATTGTACGGCTCTCAGCCGGATGAAAAGCTTGCCTTGGCTGTGGCGAGTGCTGGACGCAAGGCCTGAAAGCAGGCAGGCCCTTTTTGAAGCGAATGCTTGTGCATCCATAAGGAAAATAGATAAAGGAAAACAGAACACAAAGAGGATTCCTCTTCAAGCAAAAGCAAGGGCCTTTGAGGTCTTGGGCAAAGAGCTGCTTCGGAGAGCCCTCTAAACCTCTTGCTGGTCAGCTGGATGCGCAGGTGTCTGTGTGCATGAAAAAAATAAGTACATTAGGGACCCAGCAGGTGCCCCCCAGCCCTAGCCCCATGGACACCCAATCCTCCGAAGGCCAGGCGCTGGGAATGACCTGCAAGGGGACACAGAACCAGGTGGGCCTTTGGTCTGGCCTGGGAGCGGGATGGGGGGGGGAGCTCTTTGTAAACATGGTTGGCCAAGGTGGACTGCACTGGTGCCCCCTTGGGCTGGCACTGTCTCTCCAGGGTCCGGCAGCCAGAAAAAGCCCTTTCTCGTATTCTGCTCCCGGAAATCCTCTGAGCGGGAGTGTGTATGTATGGCTGGGGGGGACGGAATGAGAGATCTTCTGCATGCAAGGCGGGTCTTCCATCCCTGAGCTGCCCCCTCCCCCCGGGCGCTGGGGGGCGAGGGAGGGAGGGGGCGATGCGGAGCCAGAAGCTTCCATGCTGACAGTCCCTTTTTGAAACAAGATGAATGAGCTGGAGTTGCTGAAAATGATTCTCATTTATAATCTGCCGCGTTCTGGAGCTCCCCAATTAATTCTCTATAGATACATAAATAGGCCTCGTGTTTATTTTGCTTCCAACGTAATCAACATTACACTTTGGTGCCCGTTCCTGTCAGAGCCTCTCTGCCGCGTCGGATGCCTCACACACCTGCCTGGCAGGCCCTGGGGAGCCAAGCGCATGCTGCGCTGGCTGCAGAATGCCCCCTGGCACAGCCGCATGAGGGGCCTCCTGGGGCCCCTGGATCTGCCTGCTTCAGACCCCCAGGCCACACGCCATTCCCTGCCTATGGGCTCCACAGGGGCAACTGGCAGGGGGTGCCACTCATGGCCTCCCTTTCCTGCTTTGGGTTGGCACAACATTCCCACCTCCCTGCGCTCCTTGGCTGGGATGCCCCCAGAGTAGGGGCACTGGTCTGTCGGTCAGAAGGCCAGTTGGAGGAGGGTCCTGGAGGCCCCTTCCTGCCAGATGTTTGCAGAGTCAGACCCTGGGGCAGCCAGGATTCAGAGCCTGCTGTGGGGCTTCTCCTTGTCACCCTCTCCACCCAGGGCAAGCACTGGCCTAGTTAGGGCCATAAAATTGTAGAGAGGGAAGGGACCCCTGAGGGCCATCTAGTCCAGCCCCCTCCTATGCAGGAATCACCGCTAAGGAATACCTGACAGATGGCCCCTGACCTCTGCTTAGGCAGTTCGTTTCAACTCTACAATTCTCTGATTGTGCAATTAATTTCAACAGGTCTCCTCTGAGCCAAACGTAGTTGGATACAGCCTAGAGAACCTCTACCTGAACACTTGGCCACCAGGGGTGGAGTGGGACCCTGGACTGGCTGTTTTGCGCTGGCTGCAGAAGAAAGAGGGCAGGTGCCAGAGCGGCAGAAGACACAGAGGCAGGAGAGTTTCAGGGTCTTTTCCAGGAAAGGACAAAGCATCTTCTGCCCCACGAGGAAGAAGGACAGTCTGGGAAGAGAGAGGAGGGCCTTGCAATACCTTCTGGGCTGTTTGAGTATGGAGGCTGGGACCTTTTACCTTGCATATAATTTGTGGCCATGCCATCCCTGACATGGTCTGCTGTTTATGTGCTTTTTAAGCACATCGGCCTCATTTCACTTGTGTTTATCCAGTTGTGTGGAAAAACACCCAACTGCACATTTTGTGTCCAACTGCTCACTTGAACAAAAATAAACCTGGGGAGGCAGTTGCCTCTGCCCGGCCCTTGCCAGCCGCCCTGCCTTTTCCAAGGGTGGCTGAGAGGACTTGCCAGAGCGGAGGCCTCTTGCCAAAGGAGCTTCTAGGCAGGCTCAGCTCCTCTCTTGCCCACAGGAGCTTCCAGATGAGCCTGGAGGAAGACAAAGAAGCAACTCTGCTTCCCCGAATGAGCAGAGCAGGCTCAGAGCTGGTCCACGGAGGTCTCCCACCCTAGAGTCCGGAGAGAGGGAGAAGCCCCTCTTTGCAGCCTCCGCCATTGGCCAGAGCAGCCCCCAGCAGTCCAGCCTTGGCTTCCCATTTCCCCTCCTTGCAACATGGGATGTTTCTTGAGACAGGGAGGGAGGGAGGGAGGGAGGACTGCTGGCCATTGCAAAAGTGGCTGGGGCAACCCAGTCAGATGGGTGATGTATAAATAATAAAAAATGACTATTAAATATTATTAAGCATTCCTGGAGGAGAGGCCAATGGGAGGCTCCGGGGCAGAATAGCTCCACAGTCAGAGGCAGCGATGTTTCTGAAGGCCAGTGGCTGGAAACTGGGGGGGGGGGGCGAGTGTGGCTCTCTTGCTCGCCTCCTGCATGCTGGTTTTCCCCAGGCATCTGGCTGGCCGTGGTGGGAGCAGGAGGCTGGACGAGGTGGGCCTCTCTCTGGCCTCCTCCCGCAGCCCGGCTCTTCCGACGTTCCCACGTTCTTCGGCCAAAGTGAAATGCAGAGATGTGTGCTGGGAGTTTGGCTCCAGGATTTGGCCTTCTGTGGCCAACAGCTCCTGCCTTGGCTTCCTCAGCCCTTTGCTCCACATGCTCCTTCCACCCCAGGGCCTGGAGAGTCTTTCGGGGGCTGGGGGTCCACACAGCTGCTTTGCCCTGGCTAACCCCTTGCGCCTCCCCACCACAGCTCTCCCTCCCCTCCTCCCCCTTCCGCCTCTTCTGCGTCTCTAAATCCTTGGTGGTTTTTACCATTTGATGTGTCCCCCCCCCTCCTTCCGTCTCCTGCTTGCACCTGCTGGAGCCTCTTGGAGCTGCTGCCAACTCCAGGGATTACGAGTGAATAATTCAAACAGGACGGTGGGTTTGAAGTTTTGCAGAAGGAACTGGATGTACCGCCTGCCTCCCCTGCCCCCCCCCGCCAGCCAGACAAGAGCCAACGCAGGACTGCAGAATGCAGCAAGGGGGCCGGTGGGGGGCTCTGGCATGGTGCTCCCACGGAAGAGGGGTCCGCAGCTACCAGCTGGGATGGCAGCACCCTGGCAGAGGTCCCCAAAGCACCCACAAGTTTGGCTCTGCCAGCCCATTGGAGGCAGCGGTGCTTTTTGGTGGAAGCTGCAGGAGAGGAGAGTTGCTCCTGCGCTCAAATGCTGCTGGTGGGTTGATGCAACTGGTTGGCCACTGTGAAAAGAGGATGCTGGACTACATGGCTTGACCCCACAGGTGATTCTTCCGACCTCTAGCTCCAGGGCCTCTGAGGATGTACGCCCAGTTGCTGAACGGATTCCCAGGAAGCCTAAAATATCCTCTTGCCTGAACCAAACATGGCATTCTGCAAGCGGGGGCTTCCGGAGACCCATTCCGTAGGAAGCGGGGTCATCAGTTGTGGCCCCTTTCAGCGGGGCTGTGGCTCAGTGGTTACAGCGTCTGCACTGCATGCCAAAGGCCCCGGGGTTCAATCCCCGCTGGCAGCATCTCCAGGCAGTGCTGGGAGAGAGTCTCTGTCTGAATCCCTGCAGAGAAGCTGCCTGTCAGTGTAGACAATATCAGGCTCCCTGGGCTCGATGGTCTGGCTCATGAGGCTGCCTCCCGCCAAACTGAGAGAGTGCACCAGACTGAGCAGCTGCATGCTGCGGGTGTGTCAGACCTGGCCCAGAAGGTTGGGCTTTGAAGACTGGGCCTGTGTGAGGATGCTCAGGCTGAGGGGGGGCCAGAGTGGGAGGGGGGCTGTGTAGCCGAAGAGCCCTTGAGCCGCCAGAGCATCACTAATTCCTTCCATGTAAGCAGAAGCCATAGATCAATATGTGACAGCACGGAGGACGCAGGAGAAGGCGGCTGCCCAGGGACCCATCTGCGGGCACAGGATGGATCCTGGACAAGCCAGCCAGGAGGAGCATGGCAGGAAAGCCCCCCCCCCTGCAAGAGCCAGCGTCACCCCAGGATCCTCCATGCCACCCACATGCGTGGATTGCACCCGAGAATCTCAGAGGGTGGGGGGCTTGTTTGCAGGAGCCCACCTGAGCAGACATCCCCACCTGCCCAGAACAGTGGAGGCTGCCAGCAGCCCCAGGGAGGGAGGCAGGTGAGGCCAGGCCAGGCCAGGTGCAGGGGGAGGGGGCAGAATCCCCGGGGCCAGGAGTCAGGAAGAGGGCAGGAAATGGAAAAATCTGGACCAGGTAATGAGGCACCTGAGTGTCACCTGGAGCTCTTTGAGGAAGGGGGGGGGCAAACGTGGGAAGAGAAAGAAGAAGTTTGTGTTGTTTTGAGGACCCATCTCCCTCCTCAGTGTGTTTTCGATTTCTATACAGACATTTACGGCGCTGGCTCCACCCAGCCCCCCCCCAACTGATGTTAATTTTTAAAAAAACAACAAGAGCAACACATGTGCAACCAGTGCTGGATTTAGGCACAAGCTCAACAAGCTCTAGCTTAAGTCCCCACACTCTTGGGGGCCCCAAAAAAATTTAAAGGGAAAAAATGGATGTACATTTCCAAAACATAAGATAAAAAGCAAATAAAACAAAACCTACATACAGCAACACTGTTTTGTGTTGTGTAGGCTCCTGTGATGTAAGTCCTGGGCCCCGCCTGCTCGCCAGCTCTCTAAAATATCACTGGTTTGCTCATTTCTTTATATAGGGTGCAAATGGCTTTAGGTACCTATTAGGACCATAAATTACCATCTAGCACATATTCAACACAAAAACAGTGACAATTTGTTGTTTTGTGACAAAGTACAGCTGGACATAGAAAGGGCCCCATTGCCTTCAGGAGCTGAGGGCCGCCTCCAACCTCAATCCAGCTCTCTGTGCAACTCTCGCCCTGTTGGCCATGCTGCCCAGAGGGGGCTGAGCTCTTCTTTCTTCAGAGCAGATCCATCCCGCTCTCCATCCAGCTCCTCCTCTGACTTGTAAGGGGGGGGGGAGGCATTCCTACTCTCTTGGCCCAGGATCTGATTTGGGAGGTGGCAAGTATGCCCCCCACCTTCTGCATGTGGAGGCCAACTTTGCGCTAAGCTGGCTGAGTGTGTGACCATGAGCAGAGAGCCCCGGGAGGGTGTCCTGTGCCCTTTTGACCCATGGAAATGGACCTCTGCTGCCACTAGCGGGGGACTCACCGGCTGTGGGGTCAGGGCAGGACAGCCAGCCCCTGTACCTTGTGCTGAAGACTTGCTTGCCACATGATGGCACCATCCGGCACCCAACAGACCCAGGACTCTTGGCCCAGACTCTGCCACGGCAATGGGCACCTTCAAAGGTGTCTGCAGCTCGTGTTCGAATTCTCTGAGAAGGACTATTTTTTTGGTCTGTGAAGCAGTGCATGGTTGGGGAAAGGGAAGACTGGTGGACTTGCTTTTAATAACTGGAAAGGGGCTCTCTGCCCCAAAGGGCTTTGAATGGGGAGCCTGGTGGGGCTCAGCCTGGGAGCACAGAGACCTTCAGAGGTGGAAAGGCAGGGCCTGCTCTGGGCTTGCCTAGGAGGCAGAAGACAGACCCTGGGGTGCCCAGGGAGGGAGGGAGGGAGGGAGGGAGATGCCACCCCTCCCCTTGGCCAGCCAACAGAGCAGGCTAGGGCTGGGGGCTGCCTGGGCACATCCTTCCAGGCCCAGATGGGCAGCTCCCTGCACCTGGCTCAGCAAGACCACCCAGGCTTCCCGAAGGAAATGGGGAAGGGAGGGAGGGAGGGAGGGGGGGCCTGCTGGTGATGCTTCACAGCGGGTGCTGGCACCGGGCACATCCCCCACCCCAAAGCCACAGGAGATTCAGCAGCACATTTTACATAAAGTTCAATTAAATATTTGCTTTGTAATTGCACAACAAATTATTCATAAAGGCCTAGGAATCTAATCATACGACTGCTTCGCGGAGCCTGCAAACGGCTTGGCACTCAGGGAGAATGACGATTGGGGAAGTCCTCTCGGCTCCCCAGTGCCAAATGTGGAACAGGCGTGTGTGTGTGTGTGTGTGTGTGTGTGTGTGTGTGTGCGTGTGTGTGCTTCCCAGAGAGCCAGCTCCATAGGAAGGACAGTGCAGGATGTGCTGGAGGGGGTGTCACTCTGCCCGTCCAAGAGGGGATGGGGTCCTGCCAGACAGAAATCCCCAAAGGGGCAGGCGCTCCCTGCAGAATCTTTCTTGGAGATGCCAAACCCCAAGAGTCATTTAGGGCTGGGCTGGGCTCTCATCCCCTAATGAAAATGCTTTTGGAGATCTGGAGGCGACTAATGGAAGCATCTGAAAGATGAGACAACACAGTGAGGGGCGACTTCACCTACCCTCACACGGACTGGCTACAAGCATGTTCTAGGCAGGACACCCTGGACCTAAACCGGAGTGACTCCAGGACCTGGTGTCAGGCGTAATTGTTGCTGAACCAGCTGGGAGCAGGGACCACAGAGCTATTAAACTGGATATACAAGTAAATGGCCAATTGCCAAGAAAATCCAACATGGTCGCCTGCGATTTCAAGAGAGGAAATGTCCCCCCAATGAGGAGATTGGTAAAAGGGAAAACTGGAAGGCAAAGTCAAGAGGGTCAAATCACTCCAAGGCTTGGGAGTTGTTTAAGAACTCAATCTGAGGAGCTCAAGTGGAGTGTAGACCGCAGAGCAGGTCAGGCACCGGGAGGCCAAGGGGGCGAGAGTGGTCAAGAGGCAGGGGCAGAGAAGCTGCAGCAGGCAGGCAGGAAGGCGTCCTTAAAAATATGGAGGAGAACAAAAAGGAAGGGAAAGCTGAGTGTAGCCGGACACACACTCTGGGCTTTAAGAAGGCTAATTTCGAAAAGCCGAAGGAGCTGCTGGCTGTGATCCCATGGTCAGAAATACTCAATGAGAAGGGAGTCCAAGAAGGATGGGAGTTTCTAAAAGGAGAAATATTGAAGGCCCAAATGCAGACAACACCAACAAGAAAGGAAGTGGGGGACATCTAAGGAAACCGGTGTAGCTGCATAAGGAGCTCACAGATGAGCTGAGAGTTAAGAAGGGCATGTATAAAAAATGGAGGAAAGGGGAAATCACAAAGGAGGAGTAGACACAAGTAGCCAACAGTTGCAGGAGGAAAGTCAGGCTGGCTAAAGCTCGAAATGAGCTCAGGCTTGCAAGAGAGGTTAAAAATAATTAAAAAAAGGTTTCTTTGGCTATGTCTGAAGTAAGAGGAAGAACAAGCAAGTGGTAAGTCCTCTGTGTGGGGAAGACGGAGAAATGCTCTTGGGTGACAGAGAAAAGGCAGAACTACTCAACACACTTTGCCTCTGTCTTCACCCAAAAGAGAGGGATACCCAACCCGGCGATAACAGAATAAATGATTTAAGGAGGGAGCTGCAGCCCAAGATAGGAAAAGAGGTAGTAAAGGAATACCTAGATACTTAAATGAATTCAAATCTCCAAGGGTACTAAAGGAGCTTGTGGCTGTAATTTCAGAGCATTTGTCTATTATTTTTGAGAATTCTTGGAGACCAGGGAAGGTCCCTACAGACTGGAGACGGGCAAATGTTGTCCCCATCTTCAAAAAGGCAAAAAAAGAAAACCCAGGGAACTACCAAGTGGTGAGCTTGACATCAATACCAGGGAAGGTCCTAAAAACAGCAGTCAGTCTGTGAGCATTTAGAAAAGGATGCTGTGATTACTAAGACCCAGCATGGGTTTCTCAAAAAAAAGGCATGCCAGACCAATCTGATTTCTTTTCTGGGAATTACAAACTTGGTGGACCAGGGAAATGCTGTGGACATAGTGTATCTTGATTTCAGTAATGCTTTTGACCTAGACCCCCACGATATTCTTGCAGAGAAGCTGGTAAAATGTGGGCTGGATGAGATTAACTGTTAGGAGGATTTGTAGCTGGTTGACTGACTGAAGCCAAAGAGGACTCATGAATGGTTCTTTGTCATCCTGGGAAAAAGCGACATGTGGGGTGCCACAGGGTTCTGTTCTGGGCCCATTGTTGTTCAACGTCTTTATAAATGACTTGGATGAAGGAATTGAGGGGGTGCTCATCCAATTTGCAGATGATACCAAACTGGGAGGGGTAGCTAATGATGCAGAAGACATAATCCATATTCAAAATGACCGTAACAGATTGGAGAACTGTGTTCAAGCTAACAAAATTAATTTCAGTAGGGACAAATGCAAGGTTTTGCACTTAGGCAGCAAGAACCAGATGCACAAATATAGGATGGGGGACATCTGGCTTACTAGCAGTGCACATGAAAAGGATCTAGGTGTCTTGGTGGAACACAAGCTGAACATGAGTCAACAGTGTGAGGCAGCAGCAAAAAAAGCTAATGTTACTCTAGGCTGCATCAACAGAAGTCTAGTGTCCAGATCATGGGAAGAAGTCATAGTCCTGCTCTATTCTGGCTTGGTCAGACAAACATCTGGAATACCGTGTCCAATTCTGGGTGCCACAATTTAAGAAGGATGTTGAAAAGCTGGAAGGTGTGCAGAGGAGGCCAACCAAGATGATCACTGGTCTGGAAACCAAGCCTGATGAGGAACGGTTGAAGGAGCTGGGTATGTTTAACCAGGAAAAGAGGAGACTGTGAAGAGCTATGATAGCCATCTTCAAATATCTCAAGGGCTGTCACATGGAAGATGGAGGAAGCTTGTTTTCTCCTGCTGTGGAGGGTAAGACTCAAACCAATGGCTTCAAGTTGCAAGAAAGGAGATTCCGACTAAACATTTGGAAACTTTTTGACAGTGAGAGCTGTTTGACAGTGGAAAAGGCTCCTTTGGGAGGTGGTGGACTCACCTTCCTTGGAGGATTTAAGCAGAGCTTGGAGGGCCACCTGTCCTGGATGCTTGAGCTGAGATGCCTGCATTGCAGGGGGCTGGACTAGATGACCCTGGGGTCCTTTCTAACTCTAAGATTATAGCAATAAAAACTTTGGCAAAACAATAAGAATAATGTGCAAACAGACAACAAGGGCTGCCAGAATAAGGGATGCCTTATTTTTTATCATTTTACGTTTTTAATATTGTGCAATATTGTGTTTTAATATGAATGTTGTGTTTAAATTGTTGTTACCTGCCCTGGGACCTTAGGGTGAAGGGCAAGTAATCAATTGTGAGAATAATAATAATGAATTTGAGGAGTGCATTGCTAGAAACATAAAGACCAAGAACAAGGAGTTAGTTTGGTACATTAGTAGCAGGACGTGGTTGGACTCTTCGATGACCAGGGAGTCCAAGGAGGACCAAAGGAGGAGAAGGAGATGGCAGAGAAGCTGACTTTCTTTGCACCTGTCCTGGAAATGGAAGATGCAGGGCCCATCCCAGTGCCTGAATTAATTTTTGCACGAGAGGCGTCTGCAGAACTGAGGCAGATAGTGGTGATGAGAGATTAAATTCTAGGTCTAATAGGCAAAATAAATACTGACGAATCGCCAGGTCCAGATGGCATCCACATGAGAGCTCTCAAAGAACTCAGATGTGAAATTGCTGATCTTCTAACTAGGGAACTTGTCCCTCAAATCAGCTTCCATACCTGAGCCAGCTGTGAAAACAGCATTAGGCCTCTGAAAGGCAGTTGCTGGGAATCACAGGTGGGCGGGGGCTGTTGCTGCAGGCTCCCCCCTGAACCTTGTGGCCAGACCCTGTGGGGACTAGATGGGCCATTGGTCTGATCCAGCAGACTCGCCTGATGTTCTTATGCACTGAGCACAGCAGCACTTTCCCCGCTTGTGATTCTGGAGGGAGAACACAGCCGCCATGACCAGTAGCCATCACCAGCCTTCAGCTGATCTAAATTCCTTTGCGTGCCACTGGAGTCAGTGGCCAGAAGCAGCCAGGCAACCACAAATGCCACAGGTGTCTCCAGAGAGGCGGGTTTCACTTGTGTGGGAAGACCAAGGAGGTAATGGAATGTCTTCCAGGAAAAGCAGGAGAGCAGAGTGGGAACAGGGGCTTGATGTTCTGGAAGCAAATTCTTGGTGTGAGGCATTGCAAAGGGTGATGGGCAGAGCCAGTCGAGAGCTGTGGATGCTGACACAACAGCAGTCAAGGCCAGGCAGGTAGCAGGTCAGCTCAGTTCGTGTTGCAGAGAATGTCCAGCGGAGGTGTCCAGACACTGTCTCTTCCTTTGGTTTTGATTCCCTTGGGAGTTTGTGGCCTCGCCTTCCTTGGAGGTTGTGAAGCGGAGGTTGGATGGCCATCTGTCCGGGATGCTTGAGCTGAGATTCCCGCATTGCAGGGGGCTGGACTGGATGACCCTTGGAGTCCCTTCCAAATTTACAATTCTGTGACCACCACAAGGGCCAGTCCACAGGAGAGAGGCTTGCTTTTGTGGATAGGAGGGCTTGCTTGGCGAGGAATGGAGGCGGGACGGCAGGGGAATCTCCCCAGAGAACGCCACTCACTGGTGGGGAATCTGAAGGCTTAAAGGACATATACTGGGGACTATAGACCTTCTGTCCTGCAGAGGCATGGAGGGCACAGTGAGGGATGGACGCCCCTTGCTCCCAGGCCAATGCTGGGGAGGCAGATTTGCCTTGGGTGCCTCAGCAGGAATCTGTGGGGGCAGAACCCCAAAGGGAGCCCTCTCCTCCCCCCACAAGGGAGCCCCCACTGGTGCCCCTGAGCAGCAGCAGAGAGCAGGAAGGGCCCTGCAGAAACCTTTTCCCAGGCGGAGGCCACGGCTGGCGCAGCTGCCTCCCTGCTCATCAATCACGCGGACAAGGTGGGCGGGGAGGCGGGCACAGAGGCTGCAGATCCCCTGGCAACAAGGCCGGCTCCCCATCCCCAGCAGGCGGCTTCCAAGCACGTCGGAAGAGCCTGCAGCATCAGGTCACCCAGCCCAGCACCCTGTTATCACCGTGAATGTTGGCCCAGTGACGGCCTATGAGCAAATCCTGAGCAGAAGAGCCCTCTCTCCTCCCGCAGTTTCCGGCAGCTGGGATACAGAAGGACTGCTGGTGTGATGTAGGAGGAGGCTGAAAGCAGGGGGTCTTCATTGCAGGGTCCCCCCCCCGGTGTTCTGCAAGGCAAACCAGGGAAGGGCTGCCGTGCCCCAGGCTGCTCTGGTGTGGCACCGGAGGCTCCCCCAGGCCACACTGGCATCTCCCTTCTGCCAAGGAGCAGGGCCACTGCTGGGCTGAATGGAAGAGGGCCCTTGAGAGCCCGGGCAAGGTGGCCTGGGTGAGGAGCAGCCTCTCCGGGCTCTGGCTGGGCCAGGAAAGCCATCATATACGACAGATGACCGCCTACCTCTGCTCAAAACACCCAGCACCCAGTTCTCTCAGCAGCCAACCAGCCACCTCTGGAAAACCAGGGAGCAGAATGCGAGCCCTCGCTTGCTTTTCAAGAAATGGCATTCAGAAGCCCTGGGGTCTCCAGCCGTGGAGGCAGAGCCCAGCCCCCCTGGCTAGGAGCCCTCCCTGGATTGCTCCAAGCCTCTTCCAAAGCCATTTCCGCCTTCTGGGGGAGCAAGTGCCCTCGTCTGCCTCTGCGCTGCATGAAAAAGGATTTCCTTTTAGCTGCCCCGAATCTTCCAACATTATTATTATTAAATGTGTATGATGTCCATTATGGGAAGAAGCCCTCCAGAACACAGCAGCCCCCACCCCACTGCCTCCCTGGCAGGCACCCACCCCCCACTCCCACAGGGGTGGGTCAGGGGATGGGAGACCCCCCTTTCCTGGTGCCTTCTGGGGGCAAGCCACCACTCCAGCAAGAGCTCCTCACTTCTGGCTGAACTCTTCCTCTACGGGATAAGAAATAATCAAAACACAATACAACACAACAACCCCCCCCGCCTGCCCTGCATTCAGCATCGGGACTCCTCTCCACGCCTGGGGCCAGGAAGCACCTCTTCTGGGGTGTCTGCAGCCTCTTCAAACAGGCCTTGAGGAGTTCGTGTCACGGTCCTTCAGTCAGAGCAGCTTTCCCAATGAGCAGGAGAGATGAAAGCAGCCTCTGCAAGTTGAAGGAAGCCTTTGACTTTCAATTCCGGCAGACAAAGGAGCAGAAAAAGAAAAGAGAGTGGGGGGGGGGGAGGAGAGGAGAAGGCCAGGAGCAGCCACCACCCAGCAAGAGGACTCCTGGGGGTGGGGTCCTGCCTTGTGTCCTGCCCACACAAAGTGGGGAGCCATCCGTGGAGACAGAGTGGGGGGGCAGGGTGAGTTGCTTCCTTTTGACAAGGAAGAGAGATGCATTTGGGGTCCTCAGGAATTCATGGCAGCAGCGCCTGGAAGAGGAGTGGGTAAGTGGGGCTGTTTGCCAAGGCTGCCTCCTCCTGCCCCACGGAGCTCCCCCTGGGAATGGGGAGGAGGAGGGCCTCTTCCTCTCCCCAGCCCCTCCCAGAAGGCCCTGGCCAGGATGGCTCTGCTCTGCCTTCCCCCCAGTGATGCTTCCGGGTACCATTTCCTGGAAGTCTTGCCCTCAAGTCCTGCTTGCAGGCTTCTCCTGCTGTAAATAAAAATATGCCCTTTTCCCTTATGGGGTATCCAAGAGCCCATATAGAGTCCTTACATAGGTTCCCTATTGGTAGGAGAAAATAACAGAGGCCAACCAGAGAATATTGAGAAGCAAAGCAGCTAGTAAGCTTGATCTTTATTGATCTGTTGCAACAGGGTGCCCCCCTCACACGCAGGAGAGGAAGAGGACCCACAAAAATGCTGTGCAATGGCTTATAAAGACTTTTGAAATTCCCATTCTCTAGATCAAGACCACCCCCAGAAACATTATGCATACATCACAGAAGGGGTGTAACCTAAGACCACCCCTCAGATACATCCCACCTACATCACAGAAATTTAAATGTTGTTTTTCTCCTGTCACAGTTTATCTCTTGTCTGGCAAGTTACTTGATTGGATTGCCTGGGGAGCCTGGCCATTCTTTTGTAGTGGTAAAATACTTATTTCCTGGGCCAGGTCACAGGCTCACACCCTATTCATATCTTAAATGTGTCCTTAAGACAGGATTTCTGAGGAAAGAGGAAAGAGACAATGGGGAGACTTTTCCAGTTTAACCTTGCAGAGAAAACATTTGGTCAGTTTAGGAACCAAAATGGTTCCAGGTTGGTCTTCCTGTGCTGACCTATGTATGTGCGGTTATGAATATTACCATATATCTCAGACCATAAATTCCTATCACACTCCCCTCTGGGGCAGCTGCTGGGCTGCTGTGAGGAGGAGATGCTGGGTCTGAACCCGTCTCAGGGCTCTTTTGATGAGGTGGGGAGAGGGGTAGCAAGGGGACCACCAGAGCCCTTTCCAGTGCCACCCGGCTCCCCTGGACAGAGCTGCTCCCGTCTCCTCTGACTGCCAAGGGTATTAATTTGAGGAGGGCGTGCCTCTCATGCCCAGGAAAGAGGGCAGTCCTGGCTTGGGCAGGATTTGAGTCTTAGGGGCAGCCCAGGAAGCATGGGCAGAGCCAAGGGGAAGATCAAGTAAAACAACGGAAATACTTAACTGACCAATCACGTCGGTTCTGCCCCCCCAACAAAAGTCCTGCCTCCCAACCAAGTCCTGCCCCCCCCCCGCCCCACAAAAATCCTGGCTACACCCATGCTAGGAAGGAGTCATATAAACTGTATGGCTCCCCCTTTCTCCTTCTGCCCTCCCTGGGACATCAAAGCTGCTCCTCCTCTTTCCTGAAAATTGGCTGGGGGGGGGAGCCTCTCCCACATCCTTGCTTCTCCAGAATCACAGAACTATGGAGCTGGAGGGGATCCTGAGGGTCATCTAGCCCAACCCCCTGCAACGCAGGAACCGCGACTAGAGCATCCCTGAGAGGTGGCCAGGATCCGACCTCTGAAGAAAACCTCCAAGGTCACCCAGTGGGGAAATAGTCAGTTAGCGGCAGAGCAGGACGCTTTCCGGCATTAAGCCTTTTTTGGGGAGGGGGCTAAGCATGGGCGTAGAGGGGGGGGCAGGGAGGAGCAGCTGCTCCCTCAAATCAGTAAAATGCAATAAAAATGTATATAGCAAACTGAGGTTCAGACCCCCCTAACAAAGGGCTTGATCCCCCAAAATTCCTGGCTACCCTCATGGACGGAAGCGCTGCGTTCCCCGTCGGAGGGCGAGTGGTTCCCGCCGCGACCACGAAGGAGCGCGGAAAGGAGGCTGGACTGGACAGGCTCGTTCTCCTTGTGCCCGCAGGGGGCGCTGCGACACCGGCAGTGAGCGGCCTCTCGCCTGGCCCGACCCGCTCCTGGCCCACGGCGCGGCAAGCACCGTTCACACGTGACGCAGAATCAACGCTGGGCAGCCAAGTCGCGCTCCACTGCCGCCGTTCCCGCGTGACACGCGTTTACTTGCTTCGTCCTTAAAGGTACCTAACCCTGGAGAAACAGGCAGAGGTCTTGCTACTGGGCAGCTGCTCCTGCCGTTGGGGGGTCCGGAGGAGAGAGATTGGGGGCGGGGGGGGGTGCGCCAGAGGCGGCTCTCTCGGCCACGGCGCCCAGGAAAGACTCGGTTTCCGTCCCGCCCAACACCCTCGGGCGCTTAGCCCTCGAGGAAGCGCGGGCCGGGACCCCTAAGAGGAATGGCGGGCGTGCTCTTGAGCGCGTGCAGAGCGCTCAGCCTTCCGCGCGGAAAGAGCGGGGCAGGAGGAGGAGCTTGTCCGCCCGGGCAGCCTCTTTCTGCGCGGGGAGCGCGGGGTGTTGGGCGACGGGGAGGGCGCCCGCCGCGCGGGCTCGACGGGGCACAGCGGGCAGAGCACGAAGGCGAGCAGCGCGGCGCCCCGTCGCCGCCGGAGGGAGCCAAAGAGCCGCCGTGGAAGAGCCGCCGTCGGCGCCAGAGGGCGGCAGGGAGCGGGCGCAGCCCCTCCGGTTGCCGGTGGGGGGCGGGCGGAGAAGGGCCCCGGAGAAGCCGGGCCGGAGCGGGGCGCAAGAGGCTCTCTCCTCCGCCTCCTGCTCGTCCTGCGGCGCCAGCAGCCCCGGCCGCCCCACCCGTCCCCGTGGCTCCGTGCCGGGTGCCCCCCCCGCCGCCCGCCGAGCTCCCTCCTCCGCGCGCCGCCGCCGCCTTCGTTCCCGGCGGCGGGCGAAGCTGGGCTCGCGGATCCCCGGGCCGTGCGCTCTGCGCGCTCCAGCGGCGCCGGGGCTGGGCGAGGCGAACGGAGGGCTGGTCTCGCGCCGCGCCGGCTGCAGCTCGCCTCGCGCTCCGCCCGCCGCCGCCACCGCGGCGCTGAGCCGGTGCCGATGCCGCCGCCACGAGAGGAGCTGTCGCCGGAGCATCGCCCGCCGCCCAGGTAAGAGCAGCCGCCGCCGCGCCGGGAGGTGGGCGCCCGCCCCGTCGGGCAGCAGCGGAGGGCGTCGCCGCCGCCGCCGAGGAGCGCAACTTTCCGCCGCCGCTCGGCAAACTTTGGCGCCGCCTCCGCCGCTCTCGTCGCCGGCGCTGCTCCCGGAGGGGACGGCCCCGGGCCCCTTGGTGGGCTGGGGGCGTCGCTGGGCCCCTGTCCCTCGGGGCGGCGCCCCCTTTCGGGAGGGCGAGGCCCCTGTGGAGGCAACCCTTCGCCTTGCCCGCGCGCCCCTAGCCGGGCCTGCCGTCGCCAGGTAGCTCGGCCCCCCTTAGTCTGCGGGGAGGGTCCCCCCGAAGCCTGGATTAAAATCCCCTCTCCTTCCACGGCTGCTTCTCAGCCGGACCCACCTCGCAGGGGTGTCGCTCGCTCGGGAGTCGCGGCTTTCCAAAGCTCGCTTCTTGTTCCGACGGCAGCCGCGGTTCGCTTCACGTGCCTCCCCGTCCCGCCTCCGGTCGCCCAGCAGAGGCCCTGGCCGGAGCCCGGCTGGTTGGCTGGGGACCCTCGGCCAGACTGGGGGGACATGGGCGGAACAGGGGGGGCCGCAAGCGGGAGGGTCCTGGCCGGCTTGCCGTGGTTTGGATGCCCCTGTGCGAGAGACGGGGTCTGCCCGGGAGCGGAAAGAAGGGGGCTCTTGCCGGGAGAGGTCCCTTTGGAATTCTTGCCTGTCCCTCCCCCCTCCCATGGGGTGAGCCCTGCCAGCCCTCCCCCGCATAACCAGGAGCCCCCCCCCAAGAAGCATCCTGCCTTACCTAGACTCTGGGGCGCCCACTCACAATGCTTTGGGGAATGAGGGGTTGGGGGGCCGTCTGCTTGGGACATTTGGTTCTCTGGACGCTGTGGGGCATCTTTGGGATTCCCCCTGCTCTCGGGGGGGCGCACCCCGCAGTTAGGAGAAAGTCATTTTGGGGAGGAGTCCTTAGCGAGGGTGGGGCATCTAAAGTGTGCCCAGCCAAAGGTGTGTGTGTGGGGGGGCTGACTGTGGCAGGGCCCACTCTCCCTCGACGTACCACTTTGGAGGGCGCTGGGCAGGACTGGTCCGCAGATGCTCCCCCCAGGAAGGGGGCCACTGAGCCATTCTCTCTGTCTGCGTGTGCTGTCTCTGGGGGGCCCTTCCTCTGGCGGGGGGGGGGGCGCCTGCGGGCAGGAGGGCCAGGCAGTGCTTCACCTGAGCAAGCGTGGCCAGAGAGGGACCCCCGCCCGCCCGCCCCCGCTGGAGACTTCCAAGTCTTCTGCAGTGCCGCCCAGGTATCACCAGGACCCCTCACCTGGATTGCAGGGGATGCTTCTTGCGGAGGTCTAGGGGGGATTTACGCCCCCCCCCGCACGCACGATCCCCGTCCAGGTCTGCCCTCCTCTCCCCGCTCCGTCCCCGCCTGTGGATGTTCCCAGTCCCCGCACGTGCGGAGGAGAGGCAGAGACCGAGCCGCTCCATGTTTATTTTTAATCGGTTTCTGGTAAATTTGACTTTGATCTCCTGGCAAGGAGCTGCCGGGCTCTGCGGGGCTTCGGAGTCCGCTCGCTTCCCTCCATCTGCTGGACCCTCGCGAGGAGACCCTTCGGAGCGCTCCCCGGTCTCGGTAGGGACAAAATAGCACATTTTTATAGGGGGGGGCCCCGCTGCTTTGGCTGACCTGCCGCTGCTCCTTCCAGAGGCACCCGCCTCGCATTGAGGGGGAAGGAGCGGCTTTCCTTGGCGGAGGGGGCCCCCTCCCCCCCATGCCTGGAGCAGCCCGTTGCCCCACAGCTTGTGGGGCGCTGGTGTCTGTGGAGCTGGGAGTTGGTGCTGCCGGGGGCACGCCTGCTCGTGCACCGGCAGGCGCGGAAGCGGCGAGGCTGGCGCTGCCTGGGCGTGCGAGCGCGGCAGCGGGCGGCCAAGTTGGGTGCGGATCAACTCTGCGCGGCCACGGGACCTCCGCGCTCAGCCGGGCCGCTCTCGGGCGGCTGCCCCTGGATGGGTGAGTGGCTGCCCGCCCGCCCCCCGGCCGGGCCTTGCTGGGGGCAGGAGGGCGGCGGCTCTCTCTCTCTGGGCGTGGGAAGTGCCTTTGCGAGCGTGCCTTCTCCAGGTGTTTCCTGGAATGGCAGAAACGGGGAGGGGAGGCAGCAGCGCCCCTCCTGCAGCTCCCGTGCCCTTCGGCTTCCGAGGGGCGCGCAGGACTAGACCACTTCTGGCTCCCTGAGTCCGGCTCTTAATCTGAGGCAGCTGGGAAGAAAGCGGCAGATATAAATTTAATAAATAAGAAAGCCTCTTTTGGCGGGATCTGGCATGGGGTCTGTTGCCTGCTGAGGCGCTGCGTGTGCGTGTGTGTGCTTGGGCACGTGTGTGTGAGAGAGAGTGTGGCTGTGTCCACGCACGTGCCTGCCCACACCCGCCAGCCCCCCCCTGCACAGTGTTGTTGCTCTGTTCTTTGCGCTGGGGGGGGATGCGTTGCAATGCTCACCAGTGTGAGCGCTGTGCTTGGCGGTAGAACAATGTGGTGATGGAGCCGCGGAGCTGAAGGGAGCCTCCATCTTCAGAGGCAGTCAATCTTTGATTCTCACATGCTAGGAACACACAGCAGCGTCTCTTTGTGCCTGCCTGGGGCTGTGGCGCAGGGGCAGAGCAGGGGCCTGGCATGCAGAAGGTGCTCCACAGCTGAAGACAGCAGTGCTTCTGGAAACCGAGACTGGAAGCAACGGAAGGGGAGAGCTGCTTTTGTGCCCTGGTCCATCTGGTTGGCCCCTGTGAGAAGAGGGTGCTGGGATGGACGGGCCCTTGGCCGGATCCTGCAGGCTCTCCTTGGGTTCTTCTGCCTGGGTTCAATCTCTGTCCCCCCCCCCTAGGCCTGGGAGAGACTGCTCTCTGAAACCCAGGGAGCCCTTGCTGCCAGTCTGCGTAGACGGGGGTCCATGGCCGGCCTCGCCTGAAGTCTGCTCCCTGGGCTCCTATCCTGTTGGGCCTGGGAGGCCGCTTTCCAGCCAGACAGCTCTTCTGCTCAGAAGACCCAAAGAGGCACCCGAGTGGCTCTGGCCTGCTTGGCTGGGCCTCTTGAGTGAAGCTGCTGGGAGTGATCTCTTGTGGGGCAGGGAGACTTGCCCCTCTCCTTAGAGGGGGCTTGGGGGTGCTTCTTGTGTGGGCACAGCCGTGCCAGGCGGCCTCCCTGCTTCCTTGTTCATGCCCACCTGGGGCTTCCTCCCTCTGGGCTTCAGGCTTTGCAAGAGTCCCACGGGAGCGATTCAGCTGAAGGAGGCACAATTGCCAGAAGCCACACGGGGAAGGGTCCCTGGGGAGTGGAGGGAGGCAGAAGCAGTGCTGGCAAATGCCCGCTGCTCCTCGAGATGGAGGGGTGGGTTCCACCCTGGGGGGAGCAGGGCAGTGGGAGGGAGCAGGGCCTGCGCTTTGGTGCTGACCCTAGAGGGTCACAGTTGCTCAGGGCCAGTTTCTGATGAGCTGGCAGAAACTCCTTTCCCCTTCCCTGTGCAATTCTGGGCTTCCTCTCTCCTGGGTTCTCCTGTTCCTGAGCTTCCCTTGCATTCATGTTGGGTGACTTCTTGTTGCTTTACAAGTCCCCGCATGGGAAGAATTGTTCCTTGGGCAGCGCATCCTCCAGGCTCTCTTGAGTGAATCAATCAGCCTGGGGGGGGGGGTAAGGGGAACCGGAGCCTGCCCCCAAACCAGGAAAGCCACGCGGGGGACCCTCTTTCTCAGAAGGCTGCTGCCCCCACCCCAGCCGAGCTGGCAAGTTGGAGGCTGTAAATGCTTCTGAATCCCAGTTGCTGGGAACGGGGGCGTGGGCTCTCGCACTCGGGTCCTTTGGGCCGCTCTGGGAAGAGGACGCTAGACCAGGTCCCGCTGGGTCTTGTGATGTTCTGCTCCAGCAGTGGGTTGTCCTGGGCAGATGTTCAGCCTCTCAGCCCACCTGGCCCCTGTCATTGAAGGGGGTTGGACTGGATGTCCTCTGAGGTCCCTTCCAGCTCTCAAGTCTGGGTGCTGGGGGAAATGGGGGGGGTGCTGAGCTGCTCTAGAGGCTGCCTGTCTGGGCCCCGGAGGAGGCATTGAGAAGGAGAAGCGCTTGAGGGAGGGGGAGGCTGCCTGCCCCCTCCTGCTCCGCTTGGGTCCTTGGCCCGCTGACGACCACGCTGGGCCCTTGTGGGTTATAAAGACTCTGCAGAGTTTCAGCCAAATGACAAGAGAGGATGTTGGCGCCGTGCCTGCTCCTGAATCATTCATATTGGGTGATAAATTTGAAGAATTGTTGCCGTCTTGAAGCGGGTGAGGAAGAAGCTCCAGAGCAGGAGGTCAGGGAGTGGCGAGTTCACAGGAAAGACTTGGGGTTCTTTAAGCAGGACAGGCTGGGGGGGGGGCGGGGGGGGGGCTGGAGATGCTGCCCTGCTCTCCTCCATCCCCAGGAGGGGAGCAGCTGCATGTCTCCAGTGCGCAGGGGGGGAAAGATCCCTGGAGAAGGCTCCAGGGAAGCTCCTGGTGAGAGCCAGGTCTCCAGGGCGCTGGGTCTCGCACCCCACCTAGCAGGCTGGCAGGAGCCCTGGCAGTTCCCGCCTGAGCAGGGCTGGGACTGAGATCAGCAGGGCAGGCATGAGGGGGTGGGCCGACTGTGGGCTGTCCTGAGAAGGAGCAGGTGGCCAGGATTTGGGGAAGGGAAATCCAGTGTGGCTGACCTGAGAATGGCTTGCAGTTCTCCCATGAATCTCAGGGAGGGTTTGGGGGGGGGGAGAGACCTGGCCTTCTTGGGTGGGCCATGAAACCTCTGCTTCCACAGAAAGCCGCAAACCTGTGGCTTAATGGGCACATGTTTTGCAGCTGGTTGCAGGAGCAGCGCAAGTTGCATAATGCCTTGCAAAGAGACTTTGCAAGGAGTCTGTTATTCAGGTGAAAGTTGGGGACCTAAATATGACTATGTAGTTGATTGGCCTATGTTGAGAGGCCTGCATTTCAGGGGGTTGGGCTGGATGACCCTTGGGATCCCTTCCAGCACTAGAATTCTATGACTCCATAGAGCCACAGATGCTGAGGGCCAGATTAGGAACCCAAGGGCCAGAGTTAGCTGGGGAATTGATTGGCTGCCATGCTGTGAGCCCAAAAGCCCACCATGGAAGGGAGGGGTGCTGGAATCGGGGAGCAGGCAGGTAGAAAGTGCAGGGAAGGAGAGGCAGGCTGCAGCAAGATCCAGGAGGCTTGCAAGGAAGGGCGGGCCTCCCTGGGGAGAGTGTTCCACAAGGGGAGCCAGCACAGGAAAGGCCCTGTTCAGAAGCTTTGCTGCCTCCAACAGCGGAGACAGAACATAATCAGCGTGTCTTTATTTTATTTTATTAATACCCCACCTTTCCCCCTGACAGGACTCAAGGTGACTTG
The DNA here is from genome assembly GCF_965113315.1 of Podarcis vaucheri. Taxonomy (NCBI): domain Eukaryota; kingdom Metazoa; phylum Chordata; class Lepidosauria; order Squamata; family Lacertidae; genus Podarcis; species Podarcis vaucheri. The sequence goes on along the minus strand of NC_138764.1, from coordinate 107,494,104 downwards.
CAAGAACTGCTAAAAACATAGAAAAACCAATCATTCAAATACAATTAAACATTGATAGAACTAAAACTATGTATAAAATATGTTTAAAAACCATTGGTAACCATTGGTTGTGCCTGGATCCTGGCCATCTCTGACCACCCTGGTAGCCAAGTGCCTTCACTTATTCCTGAATTGCAGGGGGTTGGACTAGATGACCCTAGGGGACCCTTCAAATTCTACGATTCTAAGATTCCGAGTAAGTTTCATTGCAATAAGCATGATTAGGGTCAGGCTGCTGGAGAGTTGGTAAGAGAGAGCACCTGGAGGGTGTGGTGATATTTGTAAGACAAACCCCCCTCCCCGCTGCCCATTCCCTGGCTGAATGCTGCTTGCAGACCTCGCAGTCAGATCCCCAGTTGCCCCTTGGCTTGCTCTCGGAGGCCTCTGCTCTGCATGAAGGCTTCGTGTTTGTTTATTGCATTTGCCGTATTTTTCGCTCTATAACACGCACCCGACCATAACACGCATGTAGTTTTTAGAGGGGGAAAATCCGTAGGCATGCCACCCGTAGGCATTTCCTCCATAACACGCACAGACATTTCCCCTTACTTTCTAGGAGGGAAAAAGTGAGTGTTATGGTGCAAAAAATACGGTATTTCTCACCCTTTTCTCCAAGGAGCTCAGAGTGGCAGACTTCTGGCTGGGGCTGCGGAGGGCTCCCTTCCCCCACTGGACTCTGTGCCGTGGGGCTCAGTGGCTCTGGGGCAGAAAGGGCGCAGCCTGTCCTCTGAGAGGCTCCAACACGGTGCCTGGGGGAGGCAGAGGGTGGGCAGGCTCTGCCTTTGGCTGCCCCCCTACCTGTCCCGTGAAGCCCCGTCGGGGCCTCACCCCCCCCCCCACGCAGGCAGGGCTGGGCTGGCTTGCCTCTGGAAGGCCCCTTTTGTGGCGGCTGTGGCATCCCTATGGCAACTGCAAGGCATGCTCAGGCAAGGAGCCAAGTCTCACTGCTTCCTGGGCTGGGGGGGGGGAGCTCATTCTTCCGCAAACAATAGACCCACTTGGTCTCTGTCTCAGGAAGAAGCAGCTTTCTGCTGGGAGGGGTGGGCGGGTGTCTCTGCCTGAGTCTGTGCCCCTGGGACTTTCTGAGCTAAGTGCCCATTTTGGGGAGCAAAGGGACCGCTGCCTCTTTTCAGCAGGCCTGTCCCAACTATGGGGCGCCGCCACGTGATGACATTGCCGTTGCCCCAGAAGTTGTCCCTTCTGATCGCTCTCTCCATTTCCGAATCCCTCCCCATGTTCTGCTGAAAACCCAGGAAGGTGAAATTCTACAGGCCCCACCCTCTGTGCAACAGCTTCCTCTCCCTCCCTCCCCAGGACAGAATTGGGTGCCTGAGCGCCCTGGGCGTGAAATGGGGCTGGGGAGGAGATGCAGAGGCCCATCTCTTGCTGCTATTCCGGACAAGGCCGTGTGGGTCTCCTCAGGGAGAGATCCATCCTCCTGGGTCCGTAAGCCTCTCGTGGCCCTGGAAGGCCAGCACCTCTCCTGATGAAGAGGGGGCGACTTGAGCCCAGCAGCAGCTGTCCCAGGCCTGTGCAGTTGCTTCTGTGCACCCCAGGGGCTCCCCCCCCCAGGGGCCGGGACGGGGCAGAGACGCCACCCTGACAAGGTGGTCCTGCCCTTTGCCAGCGCAGCCCAGCTGTCCTGCAGAGCTGGCGGCGGCTGTGCTCTGGCCAGGTGACCCGCAGCGCCTGCTAACAAGCTGCCCGGAGGGTCACTGGCCTGCCCCCCGCTTTCTCGCTGGCTGTCTCGCTCGCTTGGGAGCTGATGAGCCAGGGCCGGGCCGGGCTGGGCCAGGCTGCCGCTGCCTTGCTCTGGGTAATTAGTGCTGGACGGCAGGCAAAGTCTCTCCTCGCAGCCGAAAGTGGATCCGTCAGCAGGCAAAGCTGCCCAGGCTGGGTCTGCTCCAAGGCTGGCGACGTGCACTGCCCCCCCCCGGGAGGGGGGCAGGGAGGCGGCTGGAGCGGATGCTTTCCAGTAAGTGGCCTGCTGAGTGCTGTGCCTCTTTCCGAAGCTCTTGCCCCCAGCTCACAGCCCCCCCCCGGAAACTCTGGGCCCTCCTGGGCACCTGGTGCAGCACTGAGGAATTGGGGAGGGAGAAAGGGGCATGTTTTTTTGGGGGGGGACACATTTGGCCTTTAAGATCCCAGGAGCCTTTTTGTCACTCCTGATTCTGCAGAGGGGAAAAGGGGTTGGGGGGCAAGAGGGGATCCCGGCAGAAGCCCTCAATGAACCTTCCATGGCAGCAGTGTCTCTCCTTCCTGCCCCATCCCTTGCAGGAAGCATCACTGCCCGGCTGTGGGGCAGCCCACCCGCTGCAGGCAAATGCAGTCCCCAGTTTCCCTCTTCCTTTCCCCTAGGTGAATCCTCCTGGCCAAGGGCTGTTTGGAGGGGGAAGTAGGCAGGAAAAGGGAGGCTGCTGCCTGGCCCCCCCCATTTGCTCCAAATGTTTTCTCCACTCTCTGGGGCATTGTGGTTTGGGGAGGCACATTTGCTTGCTCTCATTGTGATGCCAGTCCAAAAACCACTGCGGGAGCCTTTGCGTATTATTCCAAAGTGGGGCCAGTTTCCCCTGGGGCTGCCTTTCTGCAGAAGGAGGGTAAATGGCGGCCTTCATATTTAAGCAGTGTACAGTGGGACCTCAGTTTAAGAACAGCCCTGTTTAAGAACGATTCAGTTTACGAACTCCGCAAAACCGGAAATAGTGTCCCAGTTTGCGAACTTTACCTTGGTCTAAGAACGGAAGCTGAACGGTGGAAGCGCACCGGTGGCGGGAGGCCTCATTAGGGAAGGCGTGCCTCCGTTTAAGAACGGTTTTGGTTTAAGAACGGACTTCTGGAACAGATTAAGTTTGTAAACTGAGGTACCACTGTATAAATCTGTGACCTAGCAGGAGCTGCTTTTGCGCTGGGGACGGCTGGCGGCTGCCTGGACTCCTGCTCGGAACGGGGTTCCTGCACAACTCCGCCGTGGGGACTCCCAGCCCGCCTCACCCAGCCCAAGTGGGGCTGGCTGCTGTTCTGCTTCTGCATTCCTGCTCATGTCCTTGATTTTCTTGATTCCTCCCCGTTTCAAAGTCACGAAGTTCTTCTATGAATTCCAGCCCCGTCCTCCAAAGGGGCTGCAATCCTGTCTGAATTGGCTTGGCTTGGCTTGCGGGCTCCGTAATGATCAGCCCTGGAACCAGGACACATCCCCAAGGAAATGCCTGGGCTGCTGCCTCGTGATCTAGCTAAGCTGTTAACTACCGTGGATCTAACAGTTGAGGCCTCCCTTGCCCCCCCGCCTTTGCCGCTCTCCCACTCCGCGTGGGGTCTGAGCAGGTCAAGGCCTCCGTCTGCCCCGGGGCTCCGGGCTCTGTGGGGAATGCTGGGAGAGATGGTGGAACAGTTGTGGCTGTTGGCGTGGGGGGGGGGCTCCTCTGGCTTGGCTTGGCTGCCTGGCTCAGCTGACAGCTGCCTGCCTGCTCTCTGTGGGGCAGCTATACTGGAGAACGCTACCCAGAAAAATGGGGTGCTGGTACCCCATATGACTGTGTCAGCTGGTGGGGCTGGTTGGGCATGTGGCATTCTTCTGCTTCTTCTGGGGTCTTCCATTTCCCAGCCCTCCCCCCCCCCCCGATATTCGAGAGAGACAGGAGAGTTCTTGTGTCCTTGGGAGACCTGCCAATCTTGGATGCTGCCTGCAGCTTGTGCCTCCTGGTGGCCCGTTGCAGGAGGCGCACTTTCTGGGGGTGGGGGTGGGCTGCCTGCCTCTCTTGCCCGCCTGTCCTGCCCCCAGCAGTGGGCACCCGAAGCTCCCCTCTCTCTGGTAGAGCTGCTGCGGCTGTGAGAGCGAGAGGAGGGGTGCCTTCCCTCTCAGAAGAGGCCGGCTGCTTGGCTGCTTTGTGTGCAAAGAGTTCTGACGTTCTGCTCATCAAACAGGCTAAAGAGGGACAAGGGAGGTGAGAGCAGCCAGAGGAGGAGGAGGAGGCAGCCGCGGCAGCAGCCTCTGGAACAAAGGGAGCCACTGCGAACCAGCCAGCGAGCAGAGGCAGCAACAACCTGCGGAGTGGAATTGCAAAGAGGCGGAAAGTGTGTGAGGCAGAGGCAGGCAGGACCGTGAGGGGAGGGGGGCTGCTGTCTGGCGTGCATGTGTGCGCACGGTGCTCAGGCGGCAAGAATTGCCTCCGTGATGCTTGCTCTCCCTCTGCGATGCCTGGAGAGGCCGGGAAGGAAAGGCTGCACCTCGGGGGGGGGGGGCAGGCAGGCAGGGGAGGGGGCTGCCGTCTGTCTCAGTAGAACCCTCTCTGCCTGGAAGGACTGTCCTTTCCTGCTGGCATTGCCCAGGGGCCTGGCTGGGGAGGGCAGTTTGCTGCTCCCTTGCCAACGCCAATTAGGTGGGCGGGTGGTGCCTGGGGTCACACATCTCTCTTCCACAGGCTGGCACCTGCCTGGCACCCATCCTCAGCCCACCTTCCTCCTCTTGGCATCTCTGCTCCCCACCATGCTGCTGCTGCTGCTCCAGCCCCCTCCCCCTTCTCCCCCCCCACCTGCCTTGGGTGCTCTTGCATTTAGCATTTTCCCAAGTGCCCCTCGGGTGGCTGTGGTGGAGATCACAGGAGAGCAATCACCACCGCACAGGACTCAAGGTTTCTGCTTTGTGGAGGTCCACCTGCCAGCCCCAGGAGAAGAGTACTTGGGGGGCAGTCCTGGGGCTCAGGGCTGGGCAGAGCCTGTTCCAAGGTGGCAGCTGCTGCCTGGTGGGCGCTGCATGGCAAAGGTCACAGCTGGGCCCCTTGTACTTCCCAGGCCTGTTCTGCTGTGAGGCTGTTAATTGTTTTATCTATGGTTGGCTTTCAAATCCCACCTTTTCCTCCAAGGAGGTCAAGGGGGGGGAAAGCATGGTTCTCCCCCTCCTCGTTTAATCCCCACAACAACCCTGTGAGGTAGGTTGATAGGCAGTGACTGGTCCCCAAGGTCACCCAGTGAGCTGCATGGCTGAGGGGGTTTTTTTTGAACCCTGGTTTCCCAGGTCTTGGCTTGACTCTCTAACCACTACACTGGCTCTCGGTTGCTGCTGCCCCATTCCAGGTGTTGAGGGCTAGCTGAGGTGCTGAGTGCCCAGGTGGTTGTGCCAGGGGTGCCTGGGGACTTGGCTGTCCCGCCCCTCCTGGTGCTCCCGGACGACCATGTGGGCCCTTTCCAACTCTGCCATCCCGTGCTTGTATGGTCTCCTTGGGAGTCAGGTGTGTACCAGGGAGTGAAGAAGATGCAGCAGCTGCGCCAGCTCCACAGGATGGTGGCAGAGGGAAGTTGACTGGTGGCTTGTGCCAGGCAGACCAGGCCTTCCTCTGCCAGGGGCTGCCACCCAGTTTGCCTCAAAGCCCATTCATTGGTGCAAGCTCCTCCGAGAATGGGCTGCCCTAGATTCCAGTGGGTCCTGGAGGGCATGGAGTCCAGCAAAACAGGGTTTCTCCAGCTCTTCAGTAGCCAGGAGTTGGGCTAGCGGTTGGCATCTTCTCCAGCCTCATCTCTGCTTGGCTTGAGATGCTTTGAATCTTTAGGAAGGGGAAATGGGGGGGGGGCGTTTGTTGATGGGGGGCTGTTCCAAGTGAGGGCTGATGAGGTTCAAGAGGAAGGTAGGCTATGTGTCCAGGAGTCCTGTGGCTGGAAATGCCCCCTCCCTGCTTCAGTCCTGGCACCCGCTGCCCGCTGGGCCTCTCTCCTTCCCGCTGGGCCCCAGATCTGCCCCACTGGCTGCTTTCCTGGCAGGCCGCTTTGCCCAGCCCCTCTCTGCTATTCCGGGCTGGGGAGCACCTGCTGGCTTCTCCCAGGGGAGCTGGCTAATTACCAGAGAGAGGGCTGAGGGATCGATTCCGTCTCTGCCTGGGGCTGGCTGGGGAAAAATAAATTGGATCCGGTCAGGTAAAAGCAGCTGCCCTCAGCAGGGCTGGTTCTGCCTCCTCAGTCTGCACACTCTCTCCCCGTCTCTGGGTGAGGAGCAGCAGCACCCCTAGTCCTCCTGGTATGGGGCGGGGGGGGAGGGAGGACCCCTGCTTTTCCCCAAAGGCCACTGTGTGGCTTCCTCCATCTCTTCCTCCTCCTCCTCCTGACCAAGGGGGGCTTTCTCCTCCTCTTCCTCCTCTTCCGCCTCGGAGGCCTGGCAAGGGTCCCCCGTCTCCTGCTCCGCAGACCCTTCTCCTCCTTCTGGCTGGCATTAGCATTCCGTTAGCGGACGGGGTCCCTGCAATTAAGGGGCGGGTGCAGCCGTTCCTCCTGCCCGGAGCCTCGGGGGACCAGTCGTGCTGGGAGCCGGGAGGCGCGAGCGTTCTCTCCCGGGGACGGATGTCACAGCACAGTGGCCGCTGAAATGGAAAGCTATTAATAATGATCCTGGAACTTCACTTCCATCAGCTGTTTATTTAAAGGTGCTCTGTATTCCCAGCCACCTGATTTATGTGGGCAATAAGAGGCGTGGGGCTGGGATCACTTTTTTAAGGAAGGCTAATGGGGTGAAACCATCACACTGCGACAGCGGAGATCAAGCTGGGAAAATGAGACGGGAGACGGGTGTAAGCATTTGCCGCCGTTATCGGGGATCCGCGCGGGCGATGGAGCTGTTGCCGTCGCTGTGTGTGTGTGTTGGGAGGGGCCCCTCCACTCTGCTGCTGGCAGCATTTACGAGGGCTTTTACGCCCCTTCTGCCTCTCCTCTCCCAGCTGGATTTATTGGCCGTGAAAGGATATAAAAATTTGATTCTACTAGACAGGACGCTAAAAGCCTGTTTCTTGCATCAGGAGTGCGCAGGGCGTCTGCAGCTGCTGGGAAGGAGGAAGGTGATGTGCTGGAGAGCGGGCGGGGGAGGGGAAAGGGGGCGGGCGCTGCCACAGACCCCCCCCCGCCTGGTTGCCATGGGCTCCTTCAGGCCACAAGGATCTGCACCCATTGGCCCGGATCTGGCTGTCTTGAGCCTACAGCCCAAACCGCATTCACAACCCTATGAGTCTGGTGGGCCAGTCTTGCCAGGGCGGTCTGCTCAGACTGGCAGCAGCTCCAGCCCCTCAGGCCTTTGCGCCTGTTTCCCTGCCTGGCCCACGAGATTCCCTCAGGAGGTGGTGGACTCTCCCTCCTTGGAGGTTTTTAAGCAGAGGTTGGAGGGCTTTCTGCCAGGGATGCTTTGGTTGAGATTCCTGCATCGCAGAGGGTTGGACTGGATGACCTTTGGGGGTCCCTTCCAACTCTACCATTCTATGATTTCTCTTTAAACCTGGAGTGGATGCCCAAGGTTGAGCCTGCAGCCTCCACTTCTGAAAAGCAAGGCCTCTGTCCCGGAGCGCCAGCCCCTCTTGCAGGGACCCTCCATCCTTTCTAGGGACTAGCACCCGGGACCTTGCAGAGATAGTGGGCAAATGCCAGAGGCTGAGGCTGCTGCCCAGGGCTGCCACCCAAGGCCAGCTGCTTATCCATCGAAGCCCCCAATGGCTGAGGACGACGCCATGTAGGGGGCTGGATTGCCCCACCCATCTCAGTGCTGCGGACCCTGGCTGGCAGCCGGGGTTTCAGCCTTGAGGGTCTTCCCCTCCATACCTGGAGACGCCATCGGGGGTTGACCTTTCTGCAAGGGCCCTTTTCCCTCAAGGGCCACCTCCACCCATCAGGGGCCTGCCCGCCCTTTTACTGAAGGAGGTCACTTTATTTTAAAGATTTTTGCCCCCCTTCTAATAACGAAAGAAACACTTGAATTTAATTGGAAAGAGCCCCAGGGGGCGTTTCTTGAGCCCCCCCACCTGCGCCTGGCCGTCCTGCCGAGTCCATCCACTGCGCAGGTGTGAGATGGTTTTTAGATTACTAACCAGGTTCAGCTCTACCTTAAAAAATAATAAGAATTATCTGCTCTTTCGATCTTTTTTGTTTTAATTGGAGTTGTTGGTGCTGTTCTTTGGTGTTTTTGTCCTGACTGACGTTGGCTGCTTTGGAGTTCTCTGTGTGGAAAGGAAAATCAAGGACACCTTTTGCTTGTAGGTATAAATACGCACAGAGTCCAGCGCTCTGCAGGCCCAAGATTTTTCTACGCTCAGCCTTTGTCTCAGACCTGCAAGTGATGGGTGGGGTGGGGTGGGGTGGGGTGGGTGCTTTTCTTCCAGCTGGCCATGGGATCAAAGCCCTTTGGCAGGAAAGAAATCCCCCAAGCAGGGCAGGAAGACTGGTGCTCTGCAGGGAGTTTGTCCCCAGAGACTTCTATTCAAAGGTAGACTGCCTTTGGCCATGGAGGTTCAATGCAGCTATGGCGACTACTCCCCTTCATGCCCTGCTTGTGGGCGTCTCTCCCTGAGGCATCTGGTCGGCTCCTGCAGGAGGCAAGGCTAGATGGACCCCCCTTGGTCTTCATGTGGTGGTTAGAGAGATGGGCTAGGGTTCAAATTCCCATTCAGCCAGGAGTGACTTAGCCTAACCTACTTCACAGGGCTGTGGTGAGGATGTAATGTGGAGGAGCACAACCATGCATGCCACGCTGAGGTCCTTGGAGGAAGGAAGGAGGGATATAAAAGTGGAAGTAAACAAACTGCCTTATTTTCTTCCTATATATATTAAAATGTAAGGCTGTCGTCATGCTGCAGTTAGCGTGGCTGCCAGTAGAGGGCCACACCAATTCCAGCATGGTGATTCGGGGGCAGTCAAGCTGTTTAATGGGGAAGCGAGGGTGGAAGGTGCTGCACAGAATAGTTTGGCAAACCTTAACTTTTGCAAAGCAGGCTTCCTGTTCCGCCGCCTGATGACATCCTGGTGCTTTGGACTACAGCTCCCATCAGCCCCGACTAGGACGGCAAAACGAGTTCTTGCTTTTGCCAGTCCTGGACAGGCTGCTAGTCTTACTTCGTTGAGCATCCCCCGCCCCATCTCCCTCTATTAGAATAGGAGAAAAATTGTGTCTTCACATTTCTCATAACTTTATCAAGCCCTCTCCCATCAGAGCCCTCACCAAATTAAAACCTAGTTGCTTGTCGTTCTCCTTGTGGGAGGGTGGGGGAACTTCAGCGATTTGGGCTGCCCTCTTTGGAACCCGGAACAGAATCTGGACTTCCTTTTCCTTCTTTTTTTAAAGCTAGCAATGGATCCCGACCACGAATCTCATTTCCCATGTTTTGCGGTAGCTCAGGAGGTCTGTGGCTGGCGCCCCCCCCCCATGGCTCCCTTGGAAACTCAACAGCAGCTGCGGGGAGCCACTCCTTTGATCCGGGAAGCAGCAGGGGGTGTTTTGGCTTCTCACCCCCAGTTTCCTCAGTCAAAGACTCCCCCCACCAACCCTTTGCGGAAGAACATTCCCAGCAGCCTGTCTTGCGTGACATTTCCCCTCCCATGGATTGGAAGGAGGAAGCTGGCCGGGTGGCCCCTGGGTCTCATAACCATGGGGGGGGGCTTCCCTTTGGCTCCCCCCACTGGCAAAGGCAGAGGTCAGTCCATGTTGCCTGAGGCAGCGCGGTGGCATCTTGGCACAGACAGAGGACGAATGTTCAGACATGAATGGATGAACAATTTGCCCAGTTTTGCTAATGAGAAAAGGGAAAAGGAGTTTCATAGACTCATAAAATTGTAGAGCTAGAACTCCCACCCTGGGGGTCCCCTTCCCTATTATCCAAGTAACTACACCAGGATCTCTAATTCTGCCCCCAGTCCCCGGGGGGGGGGGGGGAGAAGCAGGCGGAGGTGTCCATGGGGGGCATACGCAGACCTGAGTCCACTCTCTGGTCCCCTTCCGCTCGTCCCTCGGGTGCTTGGGTGGGCTGAAACCCGCCAACTCTGCGCTGCAGGAAAGCACTCTGCAGGTGCTCAGAGGCCCCTGCTTCCAGATCTCCCCGCACCACTCTTGGCAAGAAGCTGAGCCTGGCAGTCAGCTGGCCAGGCTGGGGGAGTGGGCAGGACTTTGGGCCCGAGGGTCCTTACCTGGAGACGGGCGGATGCCTCCCTCCCCTTCTGGAGACCCAGGAGGAGACAGCAGCCAAATTGCCCTGTTTTGGCAGGATATGGCGGCAGAGCTAATTTTCTTATCTACTATCGTATCTGGTTTCTAATTCTTATTTAATGAGTTCCCCTGAAAATAAGAAAATCATTGGAACAATTTTCCTAAGTGTGAAAGATTAGTCTGCAACTGGCATTAAAGCGGCTAATTACCTTCATTCTTCCACATGCCTGACAGTCGCCTGCTCCTTGGCTGGGGGCCTGGAAGACTCCTGGGTGGGGCTGGGACCCGACCCCCCCCAGGGCACTGGGAATCTCGGGGGCCGAAGGAGTTGGCTTCTGTGGGGTCCCCTCTCCCACCCCTCACCAAATGTCTAGCTCAGCCATGAGTAGTCCAAGGAGCCTGGAGGTTCCCCAGAAGATCCAGCCTGCTGTGGTTCCATCCAGGTTGGACTGCTGCCGTGTGCTGTACCTGGGACGGCCCTTGAAGACTGATCAGAAACTTCACTTGGCCCAGAAGGAGGCAGGAGGGGCGTGGCTGGGCGCTTGCCCATGGAGTCACCTTTTGGGTGATTCTTGGGTGTCTGCTGGGCTGGTGGTCAGTTTGTTTCTGGGTCCAGTTCAGAATCTTGGTGATCATCTGACTTGGATGGTCTCCTCCTCACCTCTTGCATCCCAGTAACCTTTCCCCCTGACCTTTGACCCCTGAGATAACTGGAGGTATAAGTTTTACTCTTCATAGGCCCATTGAAATCAACTTATTCAACTCAGTCATTATTTCAGTGGGTCCCTCTGGAGTAACGCTGAGCTGAATACATTTGAGGGCCCCCACCCTGCTCTCTTCCTTGAAATCTGTCCCAACTGCTTTTAACGTTGTGTTTTTCAACTGTTGGAACTTGAGCCACATCCTTGTGGTAAGAGATATCATGATTTTGCAGAGGCAGTGATGGCCACCAACCTTGATGACTTTAAAAGAGGAAGAGGCAAATTCATGGAGGAGGATCAAGAGATCTGTGGCTCCTGGCCAGGATGGGTCTGCCCCCCCTCTGTTGGCGGCACAAGTGGTTTCGAATAACATTAGCTGGAAGCCCCAGGAGAAGACTCTGTTCTCCAATCCTGCTTGTGGGTTTCCCTTGTGAGAACAGGAGGCTGGATTGGATAGGCCACTGGCCTGAGATTACAAGCTCCTCTCATATTCTCCATCTCCCGCCTGTGGATGAGGAAGAGGGAGTCTGTCTTGCTGGCCATGCCCAGGTGGGTAGGCACCTTTTCCCGCCTGCCTGGCACCCGCCTGACTCTCTCTGTGGCTGCTCCAGCAACTGCCAGGACCAGAGCTGACCCGGAAAGGGTTCTCTGACTTCCTGGGCAGCCCTTGCTCCCATTCCCTTGGGGGGGTGGCACTTGCCCCTTCTGGCTTCTGCTGGGGAAGAATCAGAGGATCATACAAGCTGTGGAGCTGGAAGAGGTCCCCAGGGCCATGTAGTCCAAGTCCCTGCAATGCAGGAATCTCGACCCAAGCATCCATGACACCTCCTCCCTGCTCCCCCCTGACATTTCCCCTCCAACGCCTCCACCTGCCCGCCTGCTCCTTCCTGCTCCTGCCTTGTGCCCACAGAGCCGCCTTGCTGCAAGTCAACAATTAAGATTCCACTGCCAGGAAAGCAACACCCTGCAAGTTTGCTGCATGCAAAATGAACCCTGGAAATGATGCATGATGCAGATGTGTGGAGACTTGATGGAAATGTGAATTGCGTTAGGTTGGGGCCGGATGGCGTTGGAGCCACGAGGGAAGCGCTGGTTGTGACAGGCCCCTGTCCATGCTCGTGGGGGGTGGGGAAGAGGGCAGGCACTGTGGGGCTGGAGCCGGGGCTGGCCACTGGGGCTGCTGTGCCCACAGCATAGAGGGCTTGGGGGGTGATTCCTCCTGGGAGTTTGACTTGAGAGCCAACAAGCCGCTGGCCTGGGAGTCAGGGGAGGCTGGAGGGCATCTTTTCCAAAGTGTGGGGGGGCGGCAGTGGCCGCCCCTCCCTCCTTTCCTCATCTGCAGCAGTCTTCACCCTGCCTGCCTCTGGCTGGTCTCTGCCTCTCCTTCACCTGACCCCCTGGCAATGGGGTGGGAGTGGCCAGTGGGGTTTTCAAATAATGGGGGTCCATGGGGGGGATTAGTGGCTTCGAAGAGGCAGAACACCCCCCACCCCAATATGCTAGCATGTCAAATCCTCTGGCTGCTTGATGCTGAGTGAGAGACAGATGGGGGTGAGGGATTTTTAGGAGCTGGACCTGGCCAGCTGCGGCTGCTCCTGAGCCAAAGTCCTGATGCACCTCTCCTTTCTCCAGGATCAGGGGCCAGATGTCCCGGAAGGCCAGTTAAGGACACCAGGAGAGCCTGGCTGCTGGATCTGGCCCAAGGGGACCCATCCAGTCCAGCACTCAGTTCCCACAGGGGCCAACCAGATGTCACTGGCAAATCCACAATAATAAATTAATAATAATAAATTTTATTTATATCCCGCCCTCCCCAGCCAAAGCCGGGCTCAGGGCGGCTAACAACAATCAAATAATCAAACAGTCAAATAGTCACACAATCTAAAAATATTTCATTATAAAAATTAATTAAAATCAAATTGATGGCAACCAATTAAGCAAACTTTTGTGCAGGTTGCCAGAGGAGGGAGTCAGGCTGCGCCCTGACCAAAGGCCTGGCGGAACAACTCTGTCTTGCAGGCCCTGTGGAAAGATGTCAAGTCCCGCAGGGCCCTAGTCTCTTGTGACAGAGCGTTCCACCAGGTTGGAGCCGCAGCCGAGAAGGCCCTGGCTCTAGTTGCGGCCAGCCTAACCTCTCTGAGGCCTGGGACCTTGAGGATGTTATTATTTGCAAACCGTAGGTTCCTCTGTGGGGCATACCAGGAGAGGCGGTTCCGTAGGTATGAGGGTCCTAGGCCGTATAGCCACAAGCAGGATCCGAGCGCAATCCTGGGGTTTCCAGCTTCTGGGATATCCTGACTGGGAGCCACTGGGAGCCTTTCCTCCTCCTCCTCCTCCTCCTCCTCCTCCTCCATGGATTTGCCTGATGCTCTTGGAAAGCCATCCCAGTTGGCGGTTCTCCCTGCCTCCCGTGGGAAGGGGAAGGGGGGGGCATGTTGCTGCTCTGCTGGGTCCTCCTGGTGGGCTTCTTCCCAGGGGAGCTGCTGGTGGGCTACTGGGAGGACAGGATGCTGGGTCCGGCAGGCCCCCGTTGGTCTGATCCAGGCGGCTCTCCTCGCCAGCCGCCCCCTCTGCAGTTTTCAGGTTCTGGGAGCCCGCCGGGGCTCACGGCATGTTCTGACGAAGATGCTGGAAGGCAGGGCCAGCTAGTTAACACTTTACTCCCCCCCCCCATCCATCACCTGCCATTAGAAGTGTCATTTGCCTTCATTGCTCCACCCCTTTTGCACCTGGCCTCGCCCCCCCTGGCATGTGACCCTGGGAAGGTTGTCCAGAAGGGGATGGGGCCCTTGGGCTGAAGATGTCCCCCCTCCCCCGAGAAGGATGACTCTGGGTCCCTCCCACACCCCAGGGGCTTCTCCTGGGAGCTGCGCTTTGCTCTAGGGATTGCAGCTCACTGGGGGGTGAACTACGGTTCCCAGGAGTCTTCGGAGGAGGAAGCTGCAGGCTTTGAGCGTTCTCTGCCACACGGGGCAGCCGTGACCTTGACCTCTGACCTTGAAGCCTGGGCGGTGCACTGCGGAGCTGGGGACGGTTGCCCACCCCTTGCCTGGCTTGAGCTCCTCACTGCTCCCCCCCCCCAGGAATCTGGGGGCATGCAGAGGTGAGGAACTGCAGGCACCCAAGCTGTGAACACAGGTCCATTTTCTATTTAACCAGGCCATATTGGACGATAAATAATTCATCTTTCTGCCAAACATTTGATTAAAAGAAGCCAATTCCTTTTGCGCTTGTCAAGGGGCACGAAATCCATTTCGTGTTTTAATCTGTCCTTTTCATTCTCTGAATATTTTAGCTTCCTCTTGGACAGCCTTTGTCCCCCTTTCCTGCCTGCCTTCCAGGCCAGGGCTGCTTTGGGCTTCCCTCTGGCTTGCATTGAGGGCTGGAGCTTCTGCTCTCAGTGGCTCACGAGAAGCCCAGTCCGTGGCCCCTCCCTGCAGAATGGGGGGGGTGTTTGAGGCGAGTGCAAGGGGTTTACCTGCACTAGGCGCTGAGCCAAGAGGGCGCTGCAACAAGGAGGGGAGGGGAGAGGTGGGGTGGGGCCACATTTTGGCTTCGCGCAGGGAGCTGCTGAAATTTTGAAGCCACTGGGGGGAGCATAGGAACCTAGGCAGAGCCTGCAGGATGAGGCCAAGGGTCGGACATCCATGTCTCCCAGGAGCCTGTGGGGAAACCGGCAAGTGGAATTCTGGCTGGAGGCAGCGATGCTTTTGAACGCCAGCTGCTGGGAACCCCAGGAGGGCAGGAAGTGCTCTTGCGCCCTGGTCCTCCTTGGGGGTGTCCCATGGGGGCGACTGCGAGAAGAGGATGCTGGACTGGACAGGCCACTGGCCTGCTCTGGACGGGGGCCTCTTCCATCCGCAAGTCTTCACTTTGTCTGGCCAGCGCCTTCCTACACACAAAACACACCTTCCAGTACCTGAGGAGCTGTCCTGTGGAGCAAGCTTGTTTTCTACCGCTTTGGATTCCTGCATTGCAGATGGTCCTTCGGGTCTCTTCCAACTCTACAATTCCATGACTCTACGATTATTCAATGGATTCAATTTACAACGGAGGAGATTCTGACTGAACCTCAGGAAGGGCTTTCTGAGGGCAAGAGCTCTTCGGCTGGGGAATGGGCTCCATCGGAAGGTGGTGGACTCTCCCCTCTTGAAGGCTTCAAAGCAGAGGTTGGGGGGCCACTTGCAGGGACCCCTTTCAGTTCTAGGATTCTCTCTTTGTGGTTTGCAGGCCCCTTCCTGGCAGGCCAGGGCAGGTGTGGCCGGGGGAGAGTGTTGAGGGCCAGACCAAGAAGCCGGGGGAGATCTGCATTTGCCCCCCCCATCCTGAGGTGCCCCCTTTGCCCAGTTTAAAGTCCCCCCTCCTTCCTGGAAAGTTTCTCCCACTTCGTAGGACAAAGAGTGTACAGGTGCCTCTCCTCTCTCCTCTGCCTCCTGCCCAAGTTTATGTCTTTAAAGGCCAATTAAAGCATTGTATCCGTGTAGCTGAAGCATGAAAATTCCCTATTTGGAGAAGAATTATTGCCGAGCGAGACGGTTCTGGCTCTAAAAGCTCTTTTCCCCCCAGGGAGACACCGAGATTTTCTTTTGCAATTAAAAATTTCTTTGAAACTCGGACCAAAGAAGATCTGAAAAAGAAATATTGTGAGTTGGAAATACGTTCCCCAAACAGTGGCTGTGTGAGGGTTTTAACAAACACCTCCTGCTTCTTCTCCCCCTGTGACCAGGAGGGGTCTCCTCCCCAGCTACGGGGGGGGGGCACCCTCCTCCCCTGCTTCCTTACTTGGGGGCCATCAAAGCCCCGATAATTACTTCGCATTAAGGCAACTTGCCTGGCAAGGAGGGAGGGAGGACGGACTCTGGCTCCTCTGGCTTGGCATCTTTCAGCAAGGAGAAGCAGTGGGACCAGGTGGGGGGGGGCTCCTTGGAAGGGGCTTTATCCCACCTCTTGGTCTGTTCCAACCCAGCTGAGGAGAAAAGCTTTGGAGGAGGAGGAGGAGGCCCCCTGCCGAGAAAATAATTCCAAGGAGCCGGAGAAAGGAAGCTGGAGATTTACTTCAAGGACAGGAGAGATTACACTTTTAATAAGTACAATGGGCTTTTTTGGTCCCTTTTATTATTAAAACTGCAGTTTCCATGCGATTAGCGGAGGGGTCTTTGTTCTTTGCTGCTTCCGCCTGGTCCCTGGACAAAGACTTTTGGGGGGAGGCAGTAATAAGGGAGGGAGGGGGGTCGGGGAGGAGTGAGTCCCTCTGCCTCCCCTCGGCCATGTTTGGCACTCAATCCTCCGGCTGGCAAGTCATGTCAGAGGGTTGGACTTGCTGAATCCTAGAGCTGAAAGGGATCCCCAGGGGTCATCTAGTCCAACCCCTGCCATTCAGGAATCTCCTCTAAAGCATCCAAGACAGATGGCCACCCAACCTCTGCTTAACAGGCTCCAAGGAAGGAGACTCTACAGAATCTCCTTTCTCGTCACTTGAGACCATTGGCTTGGGTCCTCCCTTCTGGAGCAGGAGGAAACCAGCTTGCTCCATCCTCTCTGCGGCAGCCCTGTTATGTCTGAATGTGGCTCCCTGTCGCCTCTCTGTCTCCTCTTTCCCACCTCCCTCAACCATTCCTCATCAGGCGTGGATTCCAGGCCCTGGGTCTTCCTCTTCTGCACCCCTTCCAGGCTCTCTTCTGAGAGGCAGGCCGGGGTCCACCTCATGGAAACACCCCTTTGCCCGCTGCCTCCTAGGCAGACGTTGTTATTTTGAGCCCAGCCCCTGGCAGGAGGCCACAGCCAGGCTTAGCTCCCCACATCTATAGTTGGGGGTGTTATTTTGGGGGGTGGGTGGCTTGCCCAGCAAGATTGGGCAGTAGACGAGCAGTTCCTTACCTGCTCTGGAGTGGGGGGGGGCAGGGAATGTGCCAGGTTGCATTTCGAAGGAGGATTTTAAGCAGAGGCCAGGTGGCACCTGCTAGGGGTTCTTGAGCTGCAGTTGCTGCAATCCAGGGGGCTGGACTGGATGACCCCGGGGGTCCCTTCCAACTGCTATTCTATGAAGGAGCTAATTCCCCCCCCCGGTCCTTGCCAGAGGTTTCGCCAGCTCCTTTCAGTTTGGCCCCTTCAGTAGCTGCTGCTCTGAGGATCTGGGTTCACGGCCCCTTTCCTCCGCTGGCCTCCCTGCTCCCCGGCTGTGTTTGTGATGTTTGTAGCATTTGTGGCTCCGTCTCCTCGCAAGAGGCAGGGGAGAAATTGAATTCCACCCCAGCGGAAGCGTCCGCCTTGCTGCCTGCGCAGGTGCTTTGAGGTGGCAAGTGATAATAAAGTTTCCCAAGGACCTTGCCTTGGTAACTGCGCCGGCGCCTGCCTAGCAGATCCCGGGAAATGAATTCCGGCCTGCGTGTCCTGTCCCCCCCCCGCCCTCCCCGAGGAAGGGGAGAGTTAAGTGGAATTGAATCTTGTTTAAGGAGAGGAGACACAGTTACATGGCACTGCAATTTGCTGCGCTGTTGACAATCTGAGAGAGGAATTTGCCGCTGGAATAATGCCGGCTCCTTGGCCCATCGCGGCGAGATCTGTGTGCCGGGCCGCCTCCCCGAGATGAGATGCCGGGCAGGTGGTCTTGCTGAGGCATTAAGTGGGATGGAGTGCTGTGATCCCGCACTAATGCACTGGAGGAAAACAGAGTCTGGGGGAAGCCACACTTCTTCCGCAGGGGCCGGAGAAACATCGAGAGTGGCAGGCAGGGTCCCTCCTGAGGTCTCGGCTGGCAAATCCAGGAGGGGGGGGGCTAGCGAGAGCTACTGGCTCTGCTCTGGAGGCAGCCGTGCTTCTGAATTGCAGGAAACTGCAGGAGGGGAGAGTTTCTCTTGCGCTCAGGTCCCTCTTGCAGGTTTCCCATAGTGGGTGTCTGGTGGGCCACTCTGAGAACAGGAGGGGGGGCTGGGGGGGGCCTCATCCAGCAGCCTCCTTTCATGTTCTTCGGGAAACCTCAGGAGGAGAGAGGGCTCCTGCGCTCAGATCTTGTGTTTGGGCTTCCCTAGGAGGCCTCTGCTTGGCCCCTGTGAGAAGAGGACGCTGGGCTGGGTGGGCCCTTGGCGTCATCCGGCAGGCTCTCCTCATGTTCTTGTGGGGAGCGTGTGGGGTTGGCAGAGGCTGAGGGAGTCTCCTGGGCAAGGAGGAGATGCCCTTCAATGCAGGGCCAGGGGAGGGGCTGTGTTGGCATTCCTTGCCCGCAGCCTCCCCAGGTGCCCAAAGGTCATTTGTGTTCTCTCTCTGTGTGTGAGTGTCTAGGGGCCTCCGTGGCTGCCCCCTATCCTGCCGGGCCCTGCCAGCGCAGGCTTCCCAGCATCCCTCTGGTGTGCCCCCCCTTCCCGCGCGCCAGATGAGCAGGTGGTGTCTCCCCTCCGAATGCCGGCCGCCGCATTTGTGAAATGAAATAAATATTGACACGGACGGGATGCTATTCAATTTGTCCTGATCACTGGGCTGCGGTGAGTTCTGACAGGGCAGAGTGTAAAACATAAGCTCAGGATGTAATTTCTACTGTCAACATGATGTACAGTACAGCTCTGCCAAACACACACTGACGAGAGCAGAGCGGGAGGAGGAGGAGGGAGGGAGGGAGGGAGGGAGGGAGGGAGGGGGGAGCACGTGCTGGGGGGGGGCTGGCGCTGTGGAGTGCATGGAGCCCCTCCCTCTCACCTGCCGGGCCCAGGAGTGCCTTGGCGCTTTGGCTGCCAGCTGCTGGGCGGGGGCCTGGACGCGGAGAGCCTCTGCCCTCTTTGGAGTGGGGTGGGGGGTGCGAGGAGAGAGGGGGAGCAGCCCACCCCCACCCTGCTGGCAGGGTCACTTTACGGAGGAGATGGCTGAGCACAAAAGGCAGCCGGGAGGGGGGGGGAGAAAGGATTCTGGAGGCAGGTTGGCGTTCCCACAGCAACCGTTGCCTGGCCCTCCACGTGTGGGTGGGGGACACGGCGGGAGGCAGCCTGTTGTTGTGATGATGGGTGTTTGTGCGCCTGTCTTATCCGTGAAGAGAGGGGGCTGCCCGCCTGCCCACCCGCCTCCTAGCTCCATGGGGCGCTTGCCTTGGACTGAGCCCCCCTGCACGTTGGGGGGCAGAGCCCTCTGTGGCTGGCACCCTGCTCCTTCCCATGGGGGGGGGTGCAGAGAACAGGGTGTGCTGGGCCAGGAGTCTCTCTCCCCCCCCCTTGCCTGCTCTGCCTGGCTACGTTTTGGGGGCGCCTCTCTCTTCCCTCCACCCAGGTTCCCTTGGCAATTGGGGAGGGGGATGTGTTGGGAGGGGGAGAGCAACAGGCTGCTGAGAGAGAGAGGGGGGGGACCCGCCAGAGCGGCCCACGTAATCCTGGCCACGGAGAGCGCCAGCCGTGGAGAGTGGGCTGCCGATGAGAGACACAGATTAGGTTTATTCAATTTATGCATCCCTCTACACAAAAGGAGTCCCCAAGCTGAGAGGGAAAGCAGTGGGCAACGCACAACAGAAATTCCTTGGAACAAACAAACAAAAATCCTTGTCTGCCAAACTGGCCCAAGTCACGGGTGTCGGGGGGGTGGGGGGTGGAGAGTGGGGGCCTGGGAAGGAGAGGGAGCCGTGGGAACTCACCTGCCAGGGAAGCGGGACCCCCTGCGAGTCACTCTGTCGGCTTGTTTTCTTACCTTCCTGCCTTTGCCCCTCTTCCATCTCAGAGCCCAAGGTGGCATTCCCAGGGGTGCCAACCAGATGCGCACTGGGCACCAATCACACCTGCAGAGCCCTCTACCTTTGGCACGTGGCCTCCTGGGCCCCTTCAGACCCCCCCCCCCGGTCTCTCTCTTCCTCCAAGTCCCGGGGGGGGGGAGTGGAGGAGGGGGAGAAGCCAGGGGAGCTCTTGCTGACCTGAGCTGGCCAAGGGGTGGGTGGTTCCAAGGACAGCTGTGTCCTCATCTCTCCATGCTCTTCAGATCTCAAGTCTACATTTGGGAAGATTGTGATATTTGCAATATCAATAAACCTTGATACAAAAAAATTAAAAACTGCTTAAGAATACAGAGTAAAACAGCAAGACGGGAGCCAGTCTGTCCCCTCTTGTGGGAGGGAGAGATCGGTAACTGGGGCTCTGCCACCAAGAAGCCCCCCCATCTCATCCCACCATCTTCCGGATGAGGGGCAGGTTCCTGGGAATGAGGTTGTGCTTCCTAGATCTCAGCCTTAAGGTTTTTGGGGCTTTATAGCCCAACTGCACGGCCTGCCGATGAGCTATTGGGCCCAATTCAAAGTCTTGGTTTTGACTTGTGAAACCTCAAGGACTGCCTCTCCCTAGACGAAGAGACCTGGATCCTGCCATCATCCTCTGAGGACCTTCTTTGTGTTCCTCCCCCCCCCCTGTGAAGTCTGGAGGGTGGCAACGCAAGAATGGCCTTTTTTGTGGTGGCTCCTCCATGTGGAACGCTCTTCCCAGGGAGGCTCATTACATATCTTTAGGCACCAGGCAAAAATGCTCCTCTTTTCCCAGACCTTTGGCTAATTGAACAATCTTTGGTCCTTAAAACTGTATGGTTTTTTTTGGGGGGGGAGTTGGGTTTTTTTTGTAGCTATGTTATCTATTTTTGTGCTTTGATATAATAAACTGCCTGGTGTTGGACTTATCCTTGCAGAAGCCATGCTGGTTTTTCTTCAGCAAAGCTTGTTCTTCCACAGGCTTGGCAATTACGGTATGTGTTTAGTCAATCTTTCCGCCTGTTTTCCTAGAATAGAAGTCAAAGTTAACCAGCCAATAATTTCCTGGATTCCTTTTCTAAAAATGTATTTCTTGCGGACTCTGCCTGTGACTTTGGCTAGGCTGCTGCTGCTGCCGTTCAGAGTCCGCTGCCTTTCTCTGCGGCCTCACTTTCCTCCCTCCTCAGCCAGGGTGTGCTTTCTGGCAGGGAGGTGTGTGGTTGGTCCTGGGCGAGCGGCCCTGGCGCTTTGTGCCTGCCACCTGCCCTGTGCAAGAGAGCAAGAGTGCCAGCCCAGGCAGGCAGCTGCAGAGGCCTCTTGGGGAAGCTGCTGCTGCCGCTGCCGCCGTCAGGTCCACTGAGTCTTTTTTTAAAAAAATGATATTTATTAAGTTTTCAAAGGAAAAAAAATTGCATAAATAAAAAAATTTGAAGAAAAAACAAATAAAAAGAAAAGAAAAAAGTACAAAATCGTGGAAAAAGATAAAAAACATTTATTATTTTTTTATAATAATTTTTATTACATTTTTCCAAATTACAAATAAGAAAAGACAGAATAAAAGAAAAGAAAAGAAAAAAGAACAGAAAATAACATCCATTTCAATAACTTATTTCAAATTTCCATTGGACTTCCCCACGTCTCCCGCATAGTGCATTCTTGATAATAAAGTCATCAGCAAATTATACCCTTATTTCGTGTTTTTCTTTATATTTTCAATTGCAATTTAAGTTTAAATCTCTTGTTCTCCGTTTACTCTAAAAATATAACCTGATATCATTTAACCCATTTAAACTTTGGTTCTTTCCCGAATGTTAACAATTTCCTAAATAATTAAACTTCATTGCTGGGGCTAACGTTCTAAATCATACGACATCTTATGTTTCATACAACTTATAATACTTTTGCAAATAGTCTTTGAATTTTTTCCAATCCTCCTCCATTGCCTCTTCTCCCAGGTCCCGGATTCTTGCAGTCATCTCAGCCAGTTCCATGTAGTTCATCAGTTGCGTCTGCCACTCCTCCAGTGTGGGCAAATCTTGGGTCTTCCAATACTTAGCGATAAGAATTCTTGCTGCAGTTGTAGCATACATAAAGAAAGTTCTATCCTTTTTTAACACCTTCTGGCCGA
Organism: Podarcis vaucheri; assembly: GCF_965113315.1. Taxonomy (NCBI): domain Eukaryota; kingdom Metazoa; phylum Chordata; class Lepidosauria; order Squamata; family Lacertidae; genus Podarcis; species Podarcis vaucheri. The sequence continues at coordinate 107,472,595 of NC_138764.1, read as the reverse complement.
CAATGCCCAGAAGGAAGGCCTCTGGTTTCTTGGGAAAGGTGTACTTAAACACCTTCTTTAACTCATTATAGATCATTTCCCAAAAGGCCTTCAATCTTGGGCACGTCCACCAGAGGTGAAAGAATGTCCCTTCAGCCTCCTTACATTTCCAACATTTATTATCAGACAAATGGTATATCTTAGCGAGTTTGACTGGGGTCATGTACCACCTGTATACCATTTTCATAATGTTTTCTTTCAAGGCATTACATGCCGTAAACTTCATACCGGTGGTCCATAACTTTTCCCAGTCTTCTGACATGATATTGTAACCAATGTCTTGAGCCCATTTTATCATGGCTGTTTTAACTATTTCATCCTGAGTGTTCCATTTAAGCAGCAAGTTGTACATTCTCGAAATTACCTTGATCTTTGGTTCTAGCAACTCTGTCTCAAGTTTCGATTTTTCCACCTGGAATCCTATTTTTTTGTCTTGCTTAAAAACCTCATTAATTTGGGCATAATGTAACCAATTTTGCACCTTATCCTTTAATTTTTCAAAACTCTGCAACCTCCAATTACCTCCAATGTTTTCTATTATTTCCCAATATTTCGGCCAATATGCCTCCATATTGGATGTTTTCCGAGCTTTGGCCTCTATTGGTGAAATCCACCTCGGAGTTTTACTTTCCAATAAGTCTTTGTATTTTTTCCAGACCATAAATATTGCTTTTCTGACAATATGGTTTTTAAACATTCCATGTGTTTTCCCCTTGTCATACCACAAATACGCATGCCAACCTAACGAATTGTTAAAGCCTTCCAGATCTAGGACATCAGTATTTTCCAATAAAATCCAATCTTTCATCCAGCAGAAGGCCGCAGCTTCATAATATAACCTTAAGTCCGGCAGGGCAAACCCCCCTCTCTCCTTTGCATCAGTTAATATTTTAAACTTTATTCGGGGCTTTTTGCCCTGCCAGACAAATTTAGAAATATCCTTCTGCCACTTTCCAAAACAATCCACTCTGTCCACGATCTGCAAAGCCTGAAACAAAAACAACATTTTTGGCAAAACGTTCATTTTTATAGCTGCAATTCGGCCTAACAAGGATAGTTTCAATCTTGACCAGATTTCTAGATCTTTTTTAACTTCTGACCAACATTTTTCATAATTGTCTTTAAATAAATTCAAGTTCTTGGAGGACAGATTGACCCCCAGGTATTTCACTTTTTTAACAATGTTTAGTTCTGTTTCCCTCTGAAACCCCTCTGTTTCAGTAACCGTCAAGTTTTTCCCTAACACCTTAGTCTTTTGTTTATTCAACTTAAAACCCGCCACCCGACCAAATTTCTGAATCAATTCCAAAACTCTTTTTGTGCTAGATTCTGGCTCCTGTAATGTTAAAACTAAGTCATCTGCAAATGCTTTCAGTTTATATTGTTTCGCTCCGACCCGTATTCCTTGTACCTGCCGATCCTCCCTTATCATTTTCAGCAAAACCTCCAGGACTGAAATAAACAACAGAGGGGATAGGGGGCACCCCTGGCGTGTTCCTTTTTCAATATGAAGTTCTTCTGTCACCACATTGTTCACTATCAACTTAGCTTTTTGTTCAGAATAGATTGCCTCTATTCCATTCTCAAACCCCCTTCCCACTCCCATCCCTTCCAAGTTTTTCTTCATAAATTTCCAAGAGATGTTGTCAAAGGCCTTCTCCGCGTCAATAAAAATTAACACCGCTTTGGTGTTAATATTTGTTTGTAAAAGTTCCAAAATATCGATAATGTTCCTAGTATTATCATACAAATGTCTACCTGGGAGAAAGCCTGCTTGGTCCTTATGGATTACTGCATTTAATACCTTTTTAAATCTGTTAGCCAAGACATCCGCAAATATTTTGTAATCCACATTTAGGAGTGAGATGGGGCGATAGTTCTTAAGTTGAGTCTTTTCAGTTTCCACTTTAGGTATCAATGTGATGAATGCTTCTTTCCACGTATCTGGTGCCCTCCCTCCCCCCATAATCTGGTTGCAAACCTCCATTAATGGTTGCATCAAATAGTCTTTTAAAGTCCTGTAGTATTTGGAGGTAAGTCCATCGGGGCCCGGAGATTTGCCTAATTGCATATTCTGAATGGCATCCTCGATTTCCTGTTGTGTTATTTTACAATTCAAGATTGATCTCTTCTCTTGAGATAATTTTGGTAGGCCATTATCTTTCAAAAATTGTTCTATCTCGGTTGCCTCCTCGGGTTCTTGTGTGTACAATTTTTTAAAATATTTCTGGAAACACTTTCTAATTTCTCCCGGTTTCTGAAAGTTTTTCCCTTCAACTTCTAAGTTGGTAACGTAGTTTAATTTTTGTCTCTTTTTCAACTGCCAAGCGAGCAGTTTCCCACATTTGTTCGCAGATTCAAAAGATCTTTGTTTCATTTGTTTGATTTTCCATTCCACTTCTTGGTTAATCAATTTCGCATATTGTGACTGGTGAAATTTGATTTCTCTTAAAGTCTCTTTTGATTTTGGATTCACTCTTAATTTTTTCTCTCCATCACTTATCTTCTCCAATATCTTATCTTTTTTACTATTCCAAAGTTTTTTCTTGATTGTATTCTGTTGTATCAGAAACCCTCTCATAACAGCTTTACTTGCGTCCCAGATAATTCTTTTTTCCACCGAGGTATTCAAGTTGATTTCAAAATAGTCCTTTAGAGTTTTTTGGGCCTTCTTTACGATCTCTTGATCTCTTAACAGGTTGTCATTCATTTTCCATCTGAAGGAGTCGGCAGTAGTAAATCTCATTTCCATTTTCAAAGCGTTATGGTCGGAGCAAGTCTTTGGGCAGATTTCTATTTTTGTAGTCTTAGGTGCCAGCCCTCTAGTTGCCCAAATTTGGTCGATTCTTGTCCATGACAGGTGGGCCTCAGAAAAAAAGGTTCCTTCTTTACCTAGGGGGTTTCTCGTCCTCCATAAATCAATTAGGTCCATATTGTCAGTTAGTTCAAAGAAAGTTTTTGGTAGTCTTCCGTCTTTAGTCAAATTCTGATTCTGTGACTTATCCATCAAAGTAGAGACGACCCCATTCATATCTCCCATCATAATGATGTTGGAGTAGTCCAGATAGTCCAGTAATGTCTCATGCAGCTTCTTATAAAATTCTGATTTCCCCTCGTTTGGTGCATAGATTCCTAATATCAAAACTTTTTCTCCTTGGGTCAGAATTTCAATAGCCAGGATTCTTCCTTGTTCATCTTTAAACAAAAATTTTGGTGATAGATTCTCTTTGGCGTAAATCACCACGCCTCTCTTCTTAACTCTATCTGATGAAATAAATTCTTGGCCTAATCTTTTATTTGTTAACACCTTCCTGTGTAACCTGGTCACATGAGTTTCTTGCAAGCAAATTATGTCCAAATTCTCTTTCTTTAATATATGGAAAATCCTTTTGCGTTTTTCTGGGGAATTCGCGCCATTAATGTTCCAAAAAGATAAAAAACATTTAAAAAGAAAACACATCAATCTTTCCATATCATATATTCATATCCTTACTTCCCTGACCTCCTCACACCTCCCTTTTTTGTATTCCAATTCAGTTAGTTAATTCAGCAATTTCTTTCCCTCTTTGTTTTTACCTTAATCCTTTAACTTAATATATTATAACTTTGAGTTCTCACCTGTTAATAATCCATTTTTCATACACCTTTAAAACATTGCTGCTTAAACCACTTAACTTCATTCTGACATCATTCTAACATTCATTAATTTTGCAAAATTTCTGTAAATAGTCTTTGAATTTCTTCCAATCTTCTTCCACCGACTCTTCTCCCTGGTCTCAGATTCTGCCAGTCATTTCCGCCAATTCCATGTAGTCCATCCCCTTCATCTGCCATTCTTCCAGGGTGGGTAAATCTTGTGTCTTCCAATACTTTGCAATAAATATTCTTGCTGCTGTTGTAGCATACATAAAGAAAATTCTGTCCTTCTTTAACACCGATTGGCCGACTATGCCCAGGAGAAAGGCCTCTGGTTTCTTCAGAAAGGTATATTTAAATACCCTTTTCAGTTCATTATAAATCATCTCCCAGAAAGCCTTAATTCTTGGGCACGTCCACCAAAGGTGAAAGAATGTACCTTCAGTTTCCTTACATTTCCAACATTTTTATCGGGCAAATGGTAGATTTTTGCAAGCTTGACTGGGGTCATGTACCACCTGTATATCATTTTCATAATATTCTCTCTTAAGGCATTACATGCTGTAAACTTCATACCTGTGGTCCATAACTGTTCCCAGTCAGCCATCATTATGTTGTGTCCGACATCTTGTGCCCATTTAATCATAGCAGATTTCACCATTTCATCCTGTGTATTCCATTTCAACAGCAAGTTACACATTTTTGACAAAATCTTAGTTTTGGGTTCTAGCAATTCTGTTTCTAATTTTGATTTTTCCACCTGGAAGCCAATTTTCTTGTCCAAATTATATACCTCCATTATCTGATAATAATGAAGCCAGTCTCGCACTTTGTTTTTTAATTTCTCAAAACTCTGCAATTTCAGTCTATCTCCCTCTTGTTCCAAAATTTCCCAATATTTCGGCCATAGTTGCACTCCTGGGCTGGAACAAAGGGGCTTCCAAGCAGCCCCCTTTGTGGGGGTGGGGGGCAGAAGCTTCCTGCAGTCCCTTTGGGGTATTTGTTTAAGGGATTTTGTTGTTGAAATTAAGGTTTAATTTTGGAGTTGTTAGTTTTGCAGTTATTGATATTATTTTTTTGAATCTTATCTTTAGGTGTTATGATGACATAAATGGGGATTATTTTGTTCAGATATGTTTTTACTGAGTGCTTATGACTCCTTTTGTTGTGGTTGTGCAGGAATGGGAATCATTTCATGTCGTGAGCCGCCTTCAGTGTGGTTATAACTGAGGAAAGGGGGCGTGCAGATAAGCGAGGATGGCGGTGGTGCTAAGCTGTGCCACGGGGAGGTGGTGGGGCTGGCACTGCCCCGGGGGCCATGGAAGCCCTGCTCTGCCTTTGGAAGAACTCGGCTGTGGCAGCAGCTTCACCTGGGAACTCCCTGCCTGTTGACAGCGCATTCAAGTCGCCGCCTTTCTTCTTCTCTTTGGGGCCAGATGAAATGTTCTTGCTTCAAAAGCAGATGTGAACTTTAACCTGTTCTAACTGCTGTGTGTTTTATTAAAGCGTGGCTGCAAAATTTGCTTGAGTTTCTTCTTTTATCTTTTTGTAAACCTCTTCAAGGTTTTGTTTTGTTTCAAAAAAAACCAGGTGGTGCGTAAATTTTATGAACTAAAATAAATGAATTGCTGTGTGTGTGTGTGTGTGTGTGTGTGTCACGGTGTGTTCCTCTCTCCCTCTCGATTCCCAGGGGCCTCTCGCAACTGACAAGCCCCCATAAAGGCTGCCCAAACCCATTATGGAGGGAATATTTCGTGTGCTGTGGGGTGTGCCGCTGGTGGCATGAGACAGTTGCGCATGTGTGGGGCTGCAGGGAGCGCTTGGCTGCCTCGGGTAGCAGTGTCTGGAGAGAGGAGAATTCCCTGGTTTTATTTTATTTTTAAGAAGTGAGGCTGCGGGCTGCTTCCTTCAGGGATGCAAAGGATAAGGGGCAGGCAGGCAGGATTCCAGAGCCTTGCACAGATTCCTCATGTTGTCCTGCCCCACGGCCAACCTGTGGGTCGCCCTCTGGCTGCTGGCGGGTCTTACAGGCATCCTGTTCAAATGGCATGGTGGCCCTCGATCCTGGCATGGCGGTGTGTGTGGGGGGTCTCCTTTGTCCGTTCCCCCAGAGTCTCCCGAGGGACTTCTGTGGCCATCAGACCACAACTGACAGCCGGACAGCTGGACGTTTGTGGACTTGGCTTCAGTTGGGCATGCAATTGAAACCTTGCGGCCTGACGGGTCCCTGCAGGGCCCCCACTTCTGGGACTGCAGGTCCCGGTTTCACTTACTCACCCGCCTGGCAATGTGAGGAGGGGGTTGTGCCTTCGGAGGGTCTCGGGAGTCATTGCAGGACAGGTGGCTCCCATACCTGGCCGGTGTGTGTGTGTGGGGGGGGAACTGAGGCAGGCAAGGGCACAATCCTGCTTGCAAGCAGCACCCCCACCCATCACCTGGGGGGAGCTGCCCTGGAGGGGGGAAGGGCAGAGTCGCCCCCACGAGCCCCTCACTCACCACCCCTTTTTCTCTCTCCCAGGTCCCTGGGGATGGACGCCACCCTCGCCTGCCAGCCTCTCTGACCCGGCAGAGGACAGAGGGCATTGCCAGCGGCTGCTGCTTGGGATGGACCCCAATGGCAGGATCTGGAGCCACGACGCCTTGGCGGAAACGGGACCTGCCAGATCCTTCGTCCTGATCCACCGTGCACCAGCCACCACCTGACCACGCCGGGTGCTCCCAGCGAGTTGGTGCCTGAGGACCGTTTTGGAAACTGAGCTGCTGGGCCCCCCCTGGGTGCTCACGAAGCAGGCAGCTGGTTCTTCGCTAGACTCCCCTAGGGCGAGCGGAGCCAGAGAGAGGCGCCTGTGTGCACACAGACTTCAGGAGGAGCAGGATTGGGCCAGCCCCAGAGGGTCCCTTCTGCACCAGGAGAGGCCCCTTGTGTGGGTGCTGCGCCCAGCATGGGGCAGGCCCCATCCTCACATTGTCCTAATGCCTGACTCCCCTGGTCCTGGACAGCGGATCCTGCCAGGAGGGAGGGGGGCTGCTGGGACTGGTGCAGGCATGTGATCCTCGCCCGCTGTCTTCCCGAGGATGCCGAGACTGCTGCCCCCCACGGACGGCTGACCCACAGCCTGTGGCTGCCCCCTCCCTCTCCAGAGGATGCCCACCTCCTGCCTCTTAGCTGCCAGGGCTCTGTGGTGATGGCTTCCCGAGACTCCTTCTGGATCCGACCGCTGCTGCTGCTGCTGCTGCTTCTGCTTCTGTGGGGCCTGGGCTGCTGCCCTGCGAGGGTCGTGAGCATGCACATGGAGCCTGGGGGCTCCAGCCCAGAAGAGTCCGGGGATGGGGGGCTGCCGGGCAGCGGGCGCGTGAAGAGAGGCTGGGTCTGGAACCAGTTCTTCGTGGTGGAAGAGTACACCGGCACGGAACCACTGTACGTGGGGAAGGTAAAGGCAGCCGGGTCGTGGGGGGCGGGGGGCAGGGGCCGCCTGCTCGGGAAAGAGGGAGGGGACTGGGAACATGGGGCTGCTCAGAATCATAAATGGGAGAGTGGGAAGGGGCCACCAAGGGTCCTCTAGTCCACCCCCTACAAGGCAGGGATCTCAACTAGAAGGTCCCTGACAGATGGCTCTCCAGCCTCTGCTTAAAAGTCTCCAAGGAAGGAGAGCCCGCCCCCCTGCCCCCCCCCCGGGAGATGGATCCACTGTCAAACAGCCGAATGCACGTGGGCAGCATGAAACCCTTCTAAGGCTGCCTCTCCCTCCTCCTGCTGTGGGTCCTCTGAGCTGACCTGGAAAGTTGGCTGGGATATGCCTGGGCATTAAGTTTGGATCGGTGCCTCCTTGCCTCGCCTCCCCCGGCAGGACGCTCTCTCCTGCCCCCCCCCACGCTGCTGATGCCGCCGTTCCAGTTAATTCACGGCTCCCCTGGGGAGCGACTCGAAGCATCAGGCCTTGGCGAATTCCAGAGGTAGCCTAGCAACAGCCTCCTTTCCAAAATGAACTCTGGGAACCTAAAACTAACCCATTTTACAGCCCCTTTGCACACTGCTTGCCACAGCGGCTGCCAGCGCCAAGGAAACGGCAGGCTGGCTGTGCAGAGAAGCGGCTTCTCCCTCGGAGGGAGCGCCTGGGCCCTGGTGCCTCCTGGCCCGGTGGGCATAGCCATCGGGCACTGCCCCTTAGCCCGTGCCCCTTGGCACGGCGTCTCTGCCAGCGCCACCTCCTGCTTCTCTGCCCTGGCTCTCCCTGCGCCTCCTGCCCGCTCGCCCGCCCGCCCCTCGCCCAGACGCGCCAGTCAGGACCAATAACATTTTCATAAAATCTGGGTACTTGAGCTAATCCTTTTTCTGAAGTGTAATTTCCCCTGAGGCCCCTGTCAGTTTGATGTGGATTTCCGTGGTTTTTTTAAATAATAAAAAATAGAATTATGGGGTCAGCATGAGTTACAAACTTGTGCCTGTGGACAGATCTATTTTAGATAGAGGAGGGGATTAAAGGGGAAAAAACAGATTTAATTAAGTTGCTAATATTTAAAGGAAATTGATGAACTTGGGCTTTATGAGTTGGAGCAAACACCAGAAGCGCCTTCATTAAGGGCGAGTTCTTATTTGATTTCCTTTCTTCCACCATCCCAGAGTCGTTTTTTATTTGTGTATCTGTGCTTTCTGTTTAATCGTTTTAATAAGGAAAATGCACCTCTGCTCACATTTAATTTTGATTTAATTAGTAGGAGGTAATTAATGGCCTCGTAAAATCCCAGATTTCTGGCCCTTTAGGGCAAGGAAACAATTTCCCTTTTTAACAGACGGAGGAGATGAAAGGCTTTTGTCTGTTTTCCAAAACCCTCTTCAAGCCCCTTTCCCAGGGCTGGCGGCTGGATTCCTCTGCCCTTCCACTCAGTGCCCCCCCTTGCCCGGAGCTGGCTACAGGTGGACCTGGGAGCCAAAGATGGGGAGGGGGTGGCAGTAGGGTCACCTTTGCTCCCCCCCAAATGGGCAAACTTCTCCCCACTCCCCCCCCCCCATTCTTCAGGTGGACCATCTGCTTTACTTTGGAGCGATTCTTTTTAAAAATCCCCTCCGTGGGTGTCTGCTGACATCCTTGTTAGCCCCCCCCCATGTGTGAAAGGAGGAAGAGGCTTCAGGGCTGACACAGCAGCTGACCCCCAGCTTCTGCCCAGAAGACAGATTCCTCCTGGGGAGCTCAGTCCTGGGGGGGGGGGCGCCTCTGGCAAGTCCATTGCACAGTTGGCACAGAGTTGACCTTGTAGAGTCAACGTCTGCTTGCACCTCCACATTTATTTCGTCTGCAAACTGACTTGAAGAGCCCCCCCTCCTGTCACAAGCTGGGGGGGGGGGGGAGACGGACGCTGCTGGGAGCTCCAAGCGACCCCTTTCTGCAGGCTTGGGAAAGTGGCGGCAGGGATCTGCTCTCTGCAGAGACAAAAAACAGGCGGTGGAAAGGTCAGGGAGGTGGGAATGCAGGGAGGTCGTCCCCCCCCCGAGGCTGAGCTCCCTGCCTGCCTGATTTGAGGCAGGGGGTGGGCAGCGCAGTTCCTCGCCTGGTGGCTGCCTGTTCCCCATGCCCCTCGGCTGCCATCTTTGCCAGGCAACCGGGCGCAGGTTGCCGCCTGCCGTGGGTGTGGGTGTCTCTGAGGTCATTCTGGGGATCCTCTCCAAAGAGTTTGGCCCTGAGGCTGGTTTCCCCTCGCCAGCGAGGTAAATAGAAACATAAACTGCCCCTAACGAGACAAATCTAACGAGGGCCTCGTAAAACGTGGCAGGTCTGCCATCCCTGATGGCTGCGGAGCCGCGTCTGTGTCTGGAGGTGGATTATGGAACTGCAGTTTGGAAGATTGAGTGGGCCATAAACATTTTCATATTTCATTAGCCGATTAATGGACGTCTCCCTTCTCTGGCAACTTTGCTGATTCTCAGCAAAAAATGTTGGGGAGTAAATGAAGGCGTCTGGCGAGGCCTTTCCGGGGGCCCGGCCCGTTATGGATGGTCCCAATTAACGCCTCTGCCGTGCGCCACCGCGCTGGGCTCTGCCCGTCCAGTTACCGTTAATAGATTTCTCATAAGTGGCTGGATTGTAAAAACCTCATAACTCAGTTTAATGCCACCCATAAAATTATCTCCGGACATCTGGCCCAGATTCCAGGCACTCTGGGGCCGAGGGGAGATGCGGGGACCCTTTCGCTCCCGGGTGGCAGAGATCCCTTCCGCAGGACGGGGGGAAGAGCTCTGAGCCAAGACCTCCCCCAGCCCACCCCCCAGCCTGGCTCCAGCTTCCGCAAAGGGCCACCCCCTGAGCTGCCCCCCTGAATGTGGGGGTCCTCATCCACTGATCTCAACTGGAATAGGGAAAGGGGCTCCCTGCCCTCTTGAAACTTGACATTTGTTCTTTGCTTGCTCTGAAACTCTGGCTCCCTCGCGGCTGATCAGGGCCAGGCTGGGGCAGAGACAGGTGCCCAGCCCTGGGGCTCAGGGAGAAGGCAGGTCGGGTGTTTGGCATGCGGAAGGCTTCGGTTTTGATCCCAAACTGTCTCTCGCCTGGCTCGCCTGTGCTGCTCTTTTGCTCTTTGGAGAATTAGTTGCTTTTTGTGGTTTTTATTTAAAGAATTTAATTGTGCATGGCGCTTCAAAAAAATGTCATTTTTTTTAAACCCTGCCCTGGGGCTGTTTGCTGAAAGGCAGCTACAAAAAAAGGGACAAGTGATTCATCCCTGTTTGTCTGCTTGTTTGATCTTCGGTAGCAGGTATGGAGGAGGAGGGGGGCTTTGGAAGATTCGGGAGGGAACAAAGAAAAGAGCATAGTTAAAACTGTGGCACTTGCTCCCGCAGGAGGCGGCAGCGATGGCCACCGACTCGGAAGGCTTTAAAAGAGAACCAGGGAAATTCAGGGGGGAGGAGAGGACTGTGGGGGCTCCTGGCCAGGCTGGCTCCGCTCGGCAGCCCTCCTTCTGAATCCCAGTCGCTGGAAACCGCAGGAGGGGAGAGTCGCTCTGGGGCCCGAATCCTGCTTGCAGTTTCCAAAACTGTCCGGCCGCTGTGAGAGCAGGGGGCTGGGCCAGACGGCCCATTGGCCTGATCCAGAAGGCTCTTCTCAAGTTCTTAGCAGAGCTGCTGCCGGCCAGTGCAGGCAAAACTGGACAGGTGAGCTGCTTTGTGGAGAAGTCCCCAAGCGTGGCATCTCTGGCAGGCAGAGCCCCTTCACCGCTGCCCCCTGAGTAAGGGGCCCCTCTTGGAGTGTGTGGGGGGCCCTCCTGCTGGCTGCAGGGCCCCCTTTCTAGGCCACAGTGACCATGTTGGAAGGGGGGGCACAGAGATTCGTCGGCACCTGAGCATCACCCCTTCTTCCACATTGCGCACGGATCTGCTCCTCATTCCTTTTCACTCCTCGCCAAGGAAAAGGCCCCTCCCCACCTTCCCTGGGACCCCCCAGCCTTTCCGGAGAACCTCTGAGGTGGCCCCAGAGCCTGGGGTCCCGGCTGTCACTGCACTAAAGCCGAGTGTCAGAAGAAATTCCGTCAGGGAGCAAAGTCAGACAAGCTCGTCCAGCCTCCAAGCTCATTAGGAGCCTTATAAAGCAGCCGGGAAAAGGGCTGGAGGCAGAGGGGACCCCAGATAATCCTGCAACCGGGACCCCAAACCTGTGTTTGAGGTGGAGTTGGGGGGGGGGAAGGCTCCTGCTAGTCTCTTTCCTTTTTTAAGTAATTTTTTTAAATTGGATTTTCCAAAAGAAAGAAAGAAAAGAAAGAAAAAGAACAGAAAAGAAAAAGAATTACATCAAAATATGATACAAATTCACATATCGAGATTACTTTGAATCTCCTGCCTTCTCCCCATTGCATCCATGGTTCCTCTTAATTCTGTTTTCAGCTGCATATCAATACTTTCCCCAATTTTTCATCTTCCTAAATTATCTGTCGTTTCTATTGCATTACAAGTGTATTTAGAATGCTGCTAATGTTTTGACCCGTTTGCAATGAGTTTGTATATGCATTATACAGTGGTGCCTCGCAAGACGAAAAGAATCCGTTCTGTGATTCTCTTCGTCTAGCGGTTTTTTCGTCTTGCGAAGCAAGCCCATTGACGGATTAGTGGATTAGCACTATTAGCACTATTAACAGCTTTTAGCGGCTTATCTGCTGATCGGATCAGCTGATAAGCGGCTTAGCGGCTTAGAAAAAGGGGGGAAGGGGGGGAAAACCAGCAGGAACTCGCAAGACATTGTCGTCTTGCGAAGCAAGCCCATAGGAAATTCGTTTTGCGAAGCACCTCCAAAACGGAAAACTCTTTCGTCTAGTGAGTTTTCCGTCTTGCGAGGCATTCGTCTTGCGGGGAACCACTGTAAACATTTCCCATTCTTTTTAAAATTTATTGTCTTCTTGGTTCCTGAGCTTCCCAGTTCATTTGCCATTTCGGCAGAGTCCATCCGCTTGATCTGCCATTCTTCTATGGTCGGGGCTGTCTCTCCCTTCCATCTCTGGGCTAGCAACTTCTGAGCAGCTGATGTAGCATACAGGAATGGTTTCTTCTGATCTTTTGGAATCTCGGTACCTATAATTCCTAGTAAAAAAGCTTCTGGTTTTTTTAAACAAAGGTTATTTTTTTAAAAAAATCATTTTGTTATATATCATTTCCCATAATTTGTTAATTCCATTACAATTTCAGGTACCTGCTAGTTACTTTCCAAGCCCCCCCCCAAGAAAAAAGATGGGCTTGAGGTGGTGGGGTTTCCAGCAGTGGCTCTGGGCAAGCCTGGGGGGCTCCTCTTTCCTGGTTGGCAGGATCCTGGCCACTGCCTAGGGCCTCCCAGCAGAATCCGATCCTGGTCCCCAGGCCCTGCTCCAAGTTGCCCAAGGGGGCATACATGACTCCCTGCCCTTTGGCCGCACAACAGGCCAAGAGGCTGTGTGAACTTGATGGCTGAGCGGGGATTCGAACCCAGGCCTTTCCCAGGCTCTAGTCTGACACTCTTAAGCTCTGCACCATGATGGTTCTCAGTCAAAAGAAGAGACACAGAGTTACTCCAGCAATTTTGCATTTGGTGAAGGTGGCGATGGAGTCAACAGGGTCACGTTCAGCTGCTGCCCCTTGCTGCCCCCTAGACGCCAGCCCCACATATGTCTGGAGCCAAGGGCCTGGCCATTGGGAGCTGCTGCCGCTGGGAAATTGCCATATACCAAGGCAGGCCGCAGGGTCCATCTATCTCAGCATTGGCCTCACTGACTGGCAGCAATGGCACCTCAGAGGCAGGGTCTCTACCAGCCCTCCTTGGAGATGGGTGGAAAAGGGGCTTACTGCTGAGCTATGCTATTTGCCCTAAAAATAAAGGAAGCCGCTAGTCCTCATGGTTCTAGGTAAGGGGCTGGTTTGAATGGGAACACGAGAGGCTGCCCGACACTGGCTGGCAGCAGTAACTCTCCAGGGTTTCCGGCAGGGGGCTCCTTCCAGATGCTGCCGGTGGGGCCTGACCTCGGGGCGCCTGCTCTCCTCCCTGCTTGTCTCTCCCACACCAACCTCCCCGTCTCTCGTTCCCCGCAGATCCACTCGGACTCGGATGAGGGCGACGGCTCCATCAAGTACACCATCTCGGGGGAGGGGGCCGGCACCATCTTCCTGATTGACGAGCTGACGGGCGACATTCACGCCACCGAGCGCCTGGACCGCGAGCAGAAGACCTTCTACACGCTGCGCGCCCAGGCCAGGGACCGCCAGACGGACCGGCTGCTGGAGCCCGAGTCGGAGTTCGTCATCAAGGTACAGGACATCAACGACAGCGAGCCCCGCTTCCTGGGGGGGCCCTACATCGGGAGTGTGGCCGAGCTCTCCCCCATCGGTGAGTCCCTCTGCACGCCACCCCAACCCCCCACCCACTGCCCCCACCCCAGGGTCCCTGCGGAGCAGGCCGGGGGCTCAGGGCTTTCCAAACGCCTGCCCTCCGGTCCTGTGCCCCCCCTCCTCCGAGGGTCCAGCCTCTGCTTGTGAAAGGCCCTTGGGGGGTTTCTTTGCCTCCTCCATGCTGCCCCCTCTGGGGCCTTTTTGCCCTGCTTCCTTCACCCCCCAGGCTTCCCCCCTTACCCCCCCGCTCCATCTGCAGCTCCTGGCTCCAGGCCATGAAGGGGACCTCCTTTCCGCTGCCTGGAAAGACCCCTTTCCCTTGGGGTGGGGGCTGAGGATTTGTCAGAATGGTAGAACTCTCGAGTCGGATGGGACCTCCTGGGTCATCTAGTCCAACCCCCTGCGTTGCAGGAAGCTGCAACTGAAAAGCATCCCTGAAGTCCAGCAGTTTCTCCAAACATTGAGTGGGAAGTTCCTCTCTTGCCCCCTGAACTTGCCGCGCCAGCCTTTGCCCCCTGGCGCCCTCCTGAGTGGGGCTGGGAGCTGCGACTCCCAAGGCTGGGCCATTTGAGCAAAACCGTTTGGGGCCGACGAGACTTTGTGAGATTTTGTTGCATGGGCATCCCTTGCGCTGCAAGGCGGTTTAGAGGTCACATAGCTGAGGGGTGAGGGGGTGAGACCGACTCTGGATCGGGGCCCTGTGTCGGGGTGGGTGGGGGCTCTTTAACCCAGGGTCCCAACTGGAAGCACCCTGACGCACGGCTTCCTGGGCTCTTTGCTACCTGGCCAGGTTCAAGCCCCTCGGGAACTGGGGCGCAAGATCCCTCGCCGACCCTCCAGCCCCTTTCATCCCAAAGAGAGGAGTCGCTCTTCGTGGCTCAGAGGCACAGGTCGTGTCCGCCATAACGCAGGACGTACTATGTGCCCAGTTCTGGGCACTCCCTTCCTTTTTTCAATAATTTTTTTAAAAATAATTTTTCAACAAAGATAACGAAAATAAAAAACAAGCAACAACATAAATTTATACACAAAAGCAATATCAAATCCATGAAACAGAATTCTCCAAATCCCGTGACTTCCCTCCCCCCTACCCTGGTTCCTTAATTTTCTTTTTCAACTGCATATCATTTCAACTCCAAATTATTTTTCTACCTCAAATTTCTTATGCTATTTCTAAAATTACAAGTGTATTAACCAGTTTACAGTACTTTTGTAGATACATAGATACATAATCAACATTCCCCCTTCCAGTGGAGGTCAGACGGGCCTCTTTCTCCCAGCTGAACTTCCAGCACTTCCAGAATCCGTTTTCCTTTTACTCCAATTGGCTTTTATACAGAATCCAGATTTTATTTCTTCTTCGGTTCCATTGTATCAAGTCTCCCGCCCACCACTTAGAGGCCCCTGGGACTAAGTGGCACCTGAATGGTTGAAGTGAAGAACTAAACAAATTTGTAATTGGGGTGTGTGTGTGAGGGTAAAGTGGCAGAGGCTCTGCCGCAGCAAAGCATTTTGCAGGATCCCTTGGGCTTTGGGGGTGAAATGGTTTTGGGGCTCAGCTGAGATCAGCCCCAGAATCTGTCTCCTGAAATGGAAGATGGAATCTGTAAATGAAGAGATGGTCCTTGAGGACGTCCAGACTGCCTGCCTTGCCCCTCTGAGTCCCCACAGCCTGCCTTCCCCACCCTCCTTGCTTCAGGAGCTGAGCTGCAGAGAGAAGCTGGGGGGGGGCAGGGTTGAGCCCCGGCACTTATTTCCGGAGAGGGGTCCGTGAGCCCCCTTTGCTCTCCCTGGGCGGGTGAGAGAGAGAAGGCAGGCTGTGTTTTTGGGGAGAGAAAGAGCTGCTTGGTCCTTTGGGGGGGGGGAGATATTAGCGGAGGCTCTGATTATTTGAAAATCGCTCACAATTATGGGGTGCCTGATCAGGAGCTGATGGAAACAAGGCATATCAAAGGCGGCGGCGCCTGTGCCAAATTGCAGATCACAGGCAGGAAGAGACGCTCTTTCCCTACATGAAAGGAGGCGATTCCTGCAAATTAAAAGGCTCAGAAGTTAAAAGCAGAGCGAAGGGTTTGGAGCGGCAGCTACGTGCCTTGGCGGCGCAATGGGCGTCCTGGGAGGCTTGCGTGCGGACGCCAGACATGCTCCGCGGCGGAGGAGCCCCAGGCCCTTGTCAGAAGCACTCAGACCTTCCTCTTCCTCCTCCTCCTCTGCTGCGGAGGCAGACACCAGAGGCTCCTTCTGGCATCTCTGAGCAGGGAACGGGCATGGGGGGGGGGGAGCAGGGTGACTGGCACCCATCTCCAGGGCGCCTCCTTCGCACCCAGGTCGCGTGTCTTGTTCTTTCCTCTCCTCCCCCCCACAACATTTTGGGGTGTCCTGGGTGCACCAAGAACGGCTTTCGAACTGTCCCCTTCCACATGTCACTCTGCGTAAGACAGTGTGGCTCAGCGATTTGAGTGCCAAACTGGGGGAGACCCGGGTTTGAATCCCCACTCAACCCTGGGGGGGGGCCCTGTCATTGCCTTCTCTTGGCCTAACCTACCTCACAGGGAAGTTGTGGGGATAAAATGTGTGCGTGGGGGAGATAGTGATATGTGCCACTTTGAGCTCCTTGGAGCAAAAAGCAGGGTATAAATGTGCCCAGGCTCAGGGGCCAGGATTTGAGGAGGGGCTGCCACTGCCCCCTCCCTGCCCCCATCCTTCCTACCAGGAGGAGTTGGGCTGCAAAGGAAGGAGGCCTGGGCAGCGGAGGGCGAGGGGGGGGGCTTGGCTGAAATCTCTTGGCTGGGATTGTGCGCTCACGCTGGGGGTCCTGAGCTGGGGTGGGGGATCCTTAGCAGCGTCTTTCCATCTGGGGTTCAGCTTCCCTCTGCCCTCCCTGCTGAGTTGCCCCCCCGGTCCCCCCCTGTGCTTCTTGGGCAGCAGCAAGCTTCCTCCACCAGCTTAGAGAGGCGATTTGGCGGCTGGGGGTCAAGACCTGTCCTGATTATCATTGCAGAGGGAATTGGTTAATCTCCTGCAGGGGGGGGCTGCCCATCTCCCTCCCTCCTTTCCTAGAGCCGATTTGCTTGCTTGGCCAAGGCCGGGGGGGGGGAGTGGGGGGAAGGTGCTGTCATGAGTCCCAGGACCTTCCGCTGTGGATCCAGCAAGCCCAGCCAAGAGGGACAGATGGCTTTCTGGGGAGTGCCAAGCTCTGCCAGCATGACTCCCCCCCTTTCCTGGGGAGAGCGTTGGCATTCCAGGCTCCTTCTGGTCACAGGTGTTCCCTAGGACTCTGGCTCTAATAATAATGATGATGATGATGATGATGATGATAATAATAATAATAATAATAATAATAATAATAATAATAAATTATTTATACCCCACCCATCTGGTTTCCCCAGCCACTCTGGGCGACTCCCAACAGAATATTAAAAACACAATCAAACATCAAACATTAAAAACTTCCCTAAACAGGGCTGCTTTCAGATGTCTTCCAAATGTCAGATAGTTGTTTATTTCCTTGACATCCGAAGGGAGGGTGTTCCACAGGGTGGGCGCCACTACTGAGAAGGCCCTCTGCCTCGTTCCCTGTAACCTCACTTCTTGCAGGGAGGGAACCGCCAGAAGGCCATCGGAAGTGGACCCTGGTGTCCGGGGTGGAGATGCTCCCAGGTATACTGGGCACCAACACTTTGAATTGTGCTCGGAAACGTACTGGGAGCCAATGCAGATCTTTCAGAACCGGTGTTATGTGGTCCCAGCGGCCACTCCCAGTCACCAGTCTGGCTGCCGCATTCTGGATTAGTTGTAGTTCCGGGTCACCTTCAAAGGTAGCCCCACATAGAGCGCATTGCAGTAGTCCAAGCGGGAGATAACCAGAGCATGTTATCAGGCTTGGCATGTGTGTTTCTGCTTGGCGCTCTCTCTCTCTCTCTCTCTCTCTCTCTCTCTCTCTCCTTCTTGGAAGTTTCGTGCCCCTTTCCCCCCAGCTCCCTGGTCCTGCCATCTCCTGCCGTTGAAATGGCAGAAGATCTGCTCTGCATCCAGAAGGTCCTTGTCCTAAGAGGAGCCTGCTGGATCAGGCCCAGGGCCCATCTAGCCCAGCCTCTTGTCCCCGCAGTGCCAGCCGGATGGTCCCAAGGGAAACCCACAAGCAGGATTCGAACACAGAGCAGCCCTCACCCCTCCCGTGAAAGGTCCTGCTGGAGGAGTGTGGGGAGGGGGAGAATGGAGAGAAGCCAAAGGAATTATTTGCCTCTGATGCTCCTCGCTGTAGGAGGCATTGGGTGGAGGCCCCTGCCTTGTTTGTGGAAGGAGAAAGGCGAAATTCTCATCTGGACTGCTGTCATATGTTGAGCCTGGGGCTGCCCCTGGAGACAGCTTGGAAACTTCCAACGGGATTGCTTGTTTGCTCGGTGGAGTTCACAGAACCCCAGTTCTCAGCAGCATCCATTGGTTTTGAATGCCACACGCCAGACTTTGTGACCCCTCAAGCTCTCCCAGGCTAGGGGTGGCTCTACTACCTGTGATGAGGTTGTCTCCTGGGAGGCACGGAGCCTTTTCAGTAGAGGCTCCCGGACTTTGCTGCGCCTTCCCTAACGAGGAGCATCAGAAACCTCCCTTCTGCCTGGCCAGGTTGTTGTTCCCTCCTGGGCTCCCGACAGACTCTTCTCTGTGTCCTTCCACCTGCTTCTGCCTCTAACGAGAGATGCTTCCAAGGAGGGAGTCTGGGTCCTCCTGGGCCAATTTTGCCACGACCGGAGGGTCTTGTAAGCCTTTGCTGGGAGCTTTCCTTTCCCAAGAAGCCCTGCATGGAGACGGAGTCGGTTGGTCTCCGTTAACCTGCGGCTGCCTTAATCTTGTGCGTTTCCAAACCATGTTATTTGATGAAAGTCTTTGTGTGTGTGTCTTGTTGCCTTGTTTGCATTCTGCATCTTCGTCTTGCTATAAGCTGCTTTAAGGGGCCTTTGGGCCAAAAAGAAGAGTGAAATCTGAATAGACAAGCAAACAAACTGGAGGCAAATTAACAAGCGACTTGCAGGGTCCAGATGGCACCCACTTGTGGGCTCTTGCCACTGAAAGTGGCCTCCTACCCCAAGGTGGGAAGAGAGCCCCCACCACGCTGTTTCTCCTAAAGGGCTCCTGGGGTCCCTGCAAGCGACTCAGGAGGAGGGAGCCAAAGTCTCCTGCAGGAAAACGGGGGAGGCCTTTTCCCAGCACCTAAAGGAGCAAAACTCGCTGGCTAGTGCAGAGGAAGTCCTGCCTCATTGACCATTCTCTGAGCAGCAAGCAGATGGATTGGAAAGATCTGGCGGACATCGTCTGCTTGCCAGGCCTGTCAGAAGCATCTGAAGGACTTTCGCAGGACAGGCCATTGCATGGAGCAGGAGGCGGAGAGCCTTCAGAACTCCTGAGGAGCAGTTCCTCTTCCAGCAATGGGAAAAGCCCCACCTCCAGTGGGGAAGAGAGGGAAGGGGCCAGCCAAGTGAGGAGAGGGCTCAAGGATGCTGCTGAGATGCAGGCTGGCCAGGAGGGAGGCACGCCACTTCCGCCGCCCACCTTGCGCAGAGGGGTGAAATGCAAGGAGGGCAGGAGGAGGCTTGGGGTGCCAAAGTTCTTATGTTGGGGGAGAAGCCGGAAGGGGCCGCTCCCAGATTCTGCAAGTGACTGAGACGGACATGAACTTTGTAGATCTTCACTGTAAATAGCTTGCACAATAAAACCTGTAAAAGACCAGGTCGGAGTCCTGCCTGGTTACTCACGAGCAACCACCACCAGCATCTGACATTAGGGGATGGGACTCAAAACAAAAAGGGGGGCACCACAACTGTGCCGTACTCTCTGGATTCTTCTGTGTGGAACTCCCTGCCACAGGAGGCAGGGACAGCACCCAGCCTGGACGGATTTAAAAGAGGATTTGACAAGTTGGTGGAGGAGGAGAGGGCTATGGAGGGCTCCAGCCAGGATGTCTCTGCTTCTGTCTCCACAGCCAGAGGCAGCCCGCCTTCTGAATCCCAGCTGGTGGAAACGGCAGGAGGGGAGAGTTGCCCTTGTGCACGGATCCTGGACTGGGTGGGACCTTGGCCCAAACCAGCAGAGTTCCTCTTCTGTTCTTGCAGGGTTCTGTCTCCTGCATCTCAAAAAGGGTGTTGTTTTAGATGATGATATATTTAAAGGCTCATTGGCTGCTCTTCTGTCATGCCTCGCAGAGCGGCATGCAAAATGCCATAAAAATGCCAGATCTACAGCAGAACATTTCAGCAGCACATTCGGAAAAGCTGAGCAGAAAAGCCTTTCCCCCTCTGAAGGGTTTCACCTGATGCTGGAAAGAGTCTGAATGATTCGGTGCTTGCATGCTCTTCTTCAAAGCATTTTTACCCTGCTCTTCAGCTGCAAAGGCCCCCAGGTGAATTGCAGGAGAATGAGTGCAACAGGGGCCACCACAAGAAAGTCCCTGCTCCTGAGATCCTGCCTTGCCTGACTTCAGAGGAGAAGGAGGGATGGGGAGACGCTGAGCCCTACTGTCTTCCTGGCCAGGCAGGTTCTCGTGGGCTCCCTGCTGTCTCCTCAGCCCAGATCAACTTGCGACTCCTACTCATGGCTTCATCTCGAATTTTAATGGCAGAGGGGACAAGATGGGGCTTTGCAGCAGCCTGCCAGGGTGCCAGGAGAGAGCTGCCCAGTGCTGCCCTCTGACATTGGCCCCGTAGTTCATCGTGGAGCCACTGTGACTCCTCCAAGTCTCACAGGCCCTTCTGGAGGATCCCGTGATCCTCTGCACTGAGTTGCCGAGAGATCGAGTGGAAGCAACAGGGTCACCTCCTGCCTGGAGAAGACCATTGGTCAGGGCAACCGAGGCTGCTGCTCTCCCAGTTGCACCCAGTTGATGGAAAGGGGTGCGTGGAGGGAGGTGGGGCCCCAGAGTAGTGGGGTGGGGGGCATTTTGTCTCCAAGCCCTGTTGCTGCTCCCCCCATAGCGTGAGATGCTGGCTGGGCTTTGTTTTTTGGGTGGGGGGGTGCCTGCCTTGGGCCTTGTCTTGTTCCTGCAAATCCCCCTGATTGATTTAGATAAAAGCAGGAGAAAAACTCTCTATTAGTGAACAGCAAACAGAGGAGAGAAAGCTTCGCGTCAACCAAATCCTTCGCAAGCACCAGCTAAACCGTCTCTGGGGGATGTGAGTCAGACCACAGGCAGCACAGAGCCAGGCAAAGCCGGGGATAAAAAAGCCGCCGTCGGGGGAAGCAGCAACAGCCCCCCCCCGCATTGCTGTGTGTTGGCCAGGCTGGCAGGGCTGGCGGCTGGCAGGGTCCCGGCAGGAGGGAGGGGCTCAGGCTGGTTTGAGTGTGAAGCAAGGGCAGGTGGAGGGGGATCTGGCCCCGGTCCACGAATTTGCAGGTTGGGCTTCAAGCAAGAAGGATCCTGGCCCCACTGGGACATCTCCTGGCTTCCCTTTGCACTGGGGGGGGGGGGAGAGAGAGGACACATCCTGCCCGGTGAATAGGCATGGCATTTTGTTCCTCGGGATTGCCTGCAGAATGGCTCAGGAAGTCCTCAGGAAATCACAGAATAATAGAGGGACCCTCAAGGGCCATCTAGTCCAGCCCC
The DNA here is from genome assembly GCF_965113315.1 of Podarcis vaucheri. Taxonomy (NCBI): domain Eukaryota; kingdom Metazoa; phylum Chordata; class Lepidosauria; order Squamata; family Lacertidae; genus Podarcis; species Podarcis vaucheri. The sequence goes on along the minus strand of NC_138764.1, from coordinate 107,451,491 downwards.
CTGCCATGCCGGAATCTCAGGGAGCATCCCTGGCAGATGAGCACCCAACCTCTGCTGAAGAACCTCCCAGGGAGGAGACCGCCCCCCCCCAAATGGACCTGCTCTAGCCATGATTTTGTCAGCCGGCTTCTGAAGGTTTCTGAGTACCACTCCCCAGGTCCAATAACCAATGGCCATTCACCACTTGGAAGAGCTCCGCCAGACAGCTGCTTGCGGACGCAGTGGTGCCAGAGAAGTTCAAAGACCTTTTCAAGGCAAATCTGGTGGAAAAAATGTAGTATAAACACTGGCAACTGGGAAACACTGGCCTGCGAGCGCTCCAGTTGGAGAACAGCCTTGACCAAAGGTGTCATGGGCTTTGAAGACACTCAAACTCAGAACGCAAGGGAGAAACGTGCTGAGAGGAAGGCACGCTTGGCAAATCCACACTGTGATCAGCTCCTGCCCGGAAACCTATGTGCCCACTGTGGAAGGAGGTGTGGATCTAGAATTGGCCTCCACAGTCACCTGCGGACCCACTGTTAAGACCATGTTCATGGAAGACAATCTTTCTCAGCTACGAGGGATCAGCGAAGTAGAAGAAGAAGATGATGATGAAGAAGAAGACAACAAAGGGAAGAAGAAGACGAAGAAGATGATGATGATGATGAAGAAGAAGACAACAAAGGGAAGAAGATGAAAAAGATGAAGAGAAGACGAAGACAAAGAAGAAGAGAAGAAGAAGCCAGAGAGCTGAGCTCCATTTGCCACATGGCACATGGTAGGCGTGGTGGTGCTGTCAGGTTCAAGCCGAGGATGGCACAGCAGCCCGGGGTTCCTCTCCAGAGCCAGCCGCATCTGGCCCAGCCTCCAGGGGACTCTGGGAGGGGAGGGGGTCCCTCCTCTGGCCTCCAGCCCTTCTGTCTGTGGGGTTGCTTTGCGCATCTATGGACATGCCTTTCATTTATGACACTTCTGATTCTTATAACCATTGCAAGGGGTGGCGTCTCCCTCCTGGGAGGTTTCCAAGCAGAGGTCCAAGAGCCGTCCGTCAGGGATGCTACAGCTGTCATTCCTGCCTTGCAGGGGGCTGGACTAGATGACCCCCTGGTTCCCTTCCCACTCTGCAATTCTAGGATTCTTGCTCACTTGGCCGCCTGGGGGGAGCCTTGCCTGGGGGTGGGGGTGCCCTGTTGGGTTCAGCCCAGTCGGACCCCCCCCCCACGGATGCCCCCTTTTAGCAAGGAGAGAGAGAGGGAGACCAATTTGCTCTGACTTGTTAAGTTTTATTGCTTTGGGGCCCCCCCTGGTGTGCGCTGGAGAGGAGGTTGGGGGGGAGACCCTCTCTTTATCCACTTTACGTGCCTAATTATCTCTCTCGCTTGGGGGGGGGGGGCTTCTGCAGCTCATTGCCAATGCTGAGGGTTTGTTTGCTTGCGAGTCTTGCGAGATTTCCGCCCCCCCCCCAGCAAAGGCAGAGGCTGGGATTTGGGGGAGGAAGGCGAGAGCAGCTGCCTCCTGCTTCGTGCTGCGAGATCTGGAGGCGCAACGCAGACAGAAAGCCAAGCAGCCAAGTCTCCCTTCCAAGCGGAAGGAGGGGAACCATCAACAGAGCACAACAACCCCCCCCCCTGATTAAAACCTGTCTGTCAAAAACCAAGGACAGGTGGGGCAGGTGCCCCCTGTGACCGGGAGGGAGGGGGGCCAGAGAAGCTGGAGGCAAAGATGGGCACAGCCCCCCCCCCGGACTGTTTGCAAGCAGGAAGGTGAGTTGGGGGGGCTGGCTGAGAGAACCTCCCCTTTCGCCCCCAGGAACCAGCCTGCAATGGCCAGGCCTGGGCGAACGGGAAAGTCTTCTTTCCCTGGCACCAAAAGGACTAGCAAACTCTTTCCAACTCCTCTATCAATGGTATTTAGCACCTTCCAAATTGAATTTAATATATAAATTAGGATCGGATAAATGTTGGCGAAGTGGATTAAATAAAGCAGATTACAGACATCTCTTCTGGAATGGTTCTCAGATAGAAATATTCTGAAAATCTGTTCAGGCTAATAATCTCTGATATGATAGGATATCATATATAGCCTTGGAACCTCAAGGATTTCTGCTTGGTTATCTAAAAGATGTCGTACTGGAAAATGATCAAGAAATAGCGTTCAACCTTAAAACTGCTTCTAAGATTATAATAGCTAAAAGCGGGAGGGAAAGCATATCTCTTTCGATATCGGAATGGAGTGAGAAAATGTGGTCGAGAGTCACTACGATCAAGCTAACCTATTATAAGCCAGCCTAACAGGTTAATGGGAAAAATGTGTTTCTTGTAATATTTTGGAATAACAAGTTCAATACTGTAGCACAATTTCTTTATGCTTTGTATTTCATTTATTTATTTTTGTTAATAAAATACTTCTTCTTCTTTAAAAAAGAGCACCCCCTCCCTGGTGCCTTTGGGGGGGGGCTGTTGAGATGTTCGGTGTTTCCCCGAATCTTTTGCCCCTTGCTCTCTGCCTCCTTGACCCGCTTTGCAAGAGGGGTCCATTGTGGTGATTTCTGAGGGGTGTGACAGGCAGCCTAGAGGTGGCGCTGGGGGGAGGGGGGATCTGGCATGGGGCGGGCGGGTTCAACACGGTAGAAGGAAGAGACCTCTGTGACTTCCAGCCCCCACCGTCAAGGAATGACCCATTGGCACTGAGGCAGGACTGGGGGTGGGCTTGGCATGGCCGGGGGAGAGAAGGGCCACCCCCCCACGCTGCCCGTTCAGACCTCCTCCTCCTTGTTTATTTAACGTATTTCTCTACTGCCTTTTCCTCCATGGAGCTCAAGCTGGCATACATGGTCCCCCCCCCCCGCATTTCATCTTCACAACAGTCCTGTGAGGTCGGTTAGACTGAGAGGCCGCCCAGGGAGATCTTCGCAACCGTGTGGGGATTTGAACCCTGGTCTCCCAAGTCACTGTGCTGCCGTTACCCTACACAGGAGCAACGTGGCGCTCCGACCATTATGCCGCACTGCCTTCCAAAGCGGGCTTGGCGCTCCCACAGTGTTGTTGGGCTTTCTGGAGCTCCCTCCAGTTTGCCAGCCTCAAATCCAGCCCCCCCCAGCAGTGCATTTAGGCAACAGTTGGCAGGGGCCCTTTGGCATTTAATGGCGCCTGGTTTTACGGCCGGTGCCATCTGTGTCTCTTTTCCTGCGTGGCGTTTTTATTCCGTTTTAAACGGTTATGATCTTGCCGTTTTAAAACTCTGCTGGCCACCTCAAGAGGCTTCCTGACTGACAGGTGAGATGGGGGGCAGATTCTTCCCTGAAGGGCTGGGCCCACCTGAGCGATCCCTACCTGGCAGGGGCCCTGCCCACCTGCCCTCCCTGCTTACCTGGATGGGCAGTGCCAGCTTGGGAGGCCTCTGCCTTCTCCCTCTCCCCCACCCCCCCAGCTTGCCTTGTCAGTCTCTGGGCCATCAGCAGCCTTCCAGCCCCCTCCCCAACACCCCCTCCTGCTCCTCACGTCCAGGGGTCCCACTTTGGTCAAATTGAACATGATGTCAAATTAGACCCATTGCAGGGACACTCAGAGTGAAGCCCCCGGTTTAATGAGGCAGCGTTGAAAATCAATAACTTAATTGCAGCCGTTTGATGGACTTTTATCCAATTTGCACTCTCTCTGCCCCCCCCTTCTACGTGTTGTGCATGAGGACCCTGGGCTCTGTCTGGGGATGGAGGAGAGCAGGCTGGGTGGGGAGAGAACCCCCACCCTATGGGTCCTGCCCCCCCCCCGGGGGAGCCTTGCACAGATCTGAGCCTGCAGGAAATTGTCCCGCCCAGGACAGGGGGAGGCTGTGCGCCCGCCTTGGTGGGGCTGGGGCTGTGGAAGTCGGGGCTCAGGGCTGCTGCTCACATGGGGCTCTTTCTGTCCCCCCCCCCCCAGGGACATCGGTGATGCAGGTGATGGCGTCTGATGCCGATGACCCCACCTACGGAAGCAGCGCCCGGGTGGTCTACAGCGTTCTGGAGGGCGAGCAACACTTCACGGTTGACAGCAGGACGGGTGAGTGCCAGGTAGAGGTGCTGGGGGCACGGGGGGGGGCAGTGAGAGGGGTGGGAGCTGGCTGTGCACAGGGGGGTGGGCTTTGACCCCCAACTACCACCCCCTGGCTCTCCTGGAGCAGAAGCTATCCCTTTGAGAATCAGGGGGGCAGCCAGGTAGCCTAGCAAATTGGGTGCTGGGCTTGTGGAAGGGGCAATTTAACCTCATGGGGGGGTAGCCTTGGGTCTGTCCTGCTTCATGGGGGGCGGCTGCAAGGAAGATCACCCAAGAAGGCCAGCCTGGCAGAGGCGTCTTTGGAGTTCTGCTGCAGCAGCTCTCCCTCGCATAGTTAAACGGTGGAACTGCCCGCCACAGGAGGCAATGATGCCCCCCCCCAATTTGGGACCAATTCATGGACAAGAGGACTGTCCATGGCCCACCTTATGCTCCTGAGTCCCAGCTGCTGGAAAGCACAGATGGAGAGAGTTGCTGCGTGAGGGTTTCCCACCCCCTCCTCCCCCTCTGTGCCCACCTGCCTGGTTGCCAGGTGATCTCCCTGGGAGAGAGGGAGGGGCTGGCATTAGGAGACCGCCCGTGGGCATCTGCACCCAGCGGGGCGTCCGGAAATGTCAGGCTGGGCCGTCTGGGCCCACCTTGGAGGAGGGGCGCTGACCCTTCCCGGGTGCAGGGGGGGGGCCTGGCACTCTGAAGGGGCACAAAGACTCCCCCCTGCCAGGCTCTCCAGCAGCGGCTTTGTTAGCGCCGGGCCTTTGATTAAAGGCAACACTTTAAATTAAGGATTGCTTTATAAATGCTCTATTAATATTTGATGGGCGAGCGGTGGAATCCGCTCCATCCTTTAATAACTTCTAATAAAGGCCTGCTGTAAAAGGGACCCGCGATAAATCCCCAGCAGATGATCCCGTGACGGCCTGTTAGGACGGGGGTGGGGGTGGGCTTCGCTCTCTTGCTTCCCTGGGCCTGGGGGGAGGGGGAGACTCCGAAAAGGGGCCGCTGGACCCCATGGCAGTCACTGTGAGGGCGGGCACCCCTCTGGGTACTGCTGGCGGTATCCACAGCGAGATGCAGCCAACAGGGCTGGACTGGCAGTCCTGGTACCCAGCTCAGGATCCCCGCAGGGGCTGGCAAGGGATCAGCATCCTTGAAACCCAGAAACGGCCAGCCAGGCTTCCGTGGGGCATCCGTGGGGCTCGGGGCTCACGTGTCTCTCCATCCATCCATTCCCCTTTGCTTCTTTCCGTCCTCAAGTTGAGTGGTGAGTTTCAATGTGCGGCGATGCGTCAGATTCACAGGCCTGCCCACTCCGGCTATTCCTGGGCAAGCAGCTGCCTCTGCCCACACCCCGCAAAGCCCCCTCTTGCCAAAGCAGCTACGGCGCCCCCAAAGGTCCCTGGGGATCCTCGGAGGAGGCCAGTTCTTTGCTTGGAAACGGGAGCCACGCTTTTTCTCCAGCCTCAGAATTCTTCTTTCCAACCTGGCAGCCTTGGTCAGTTTCTGGGCAGGAGATGTCTCCCTCTCTGCCTGCCTGCGGGGGGCGCTGTGGAGGGCGGGGGCAGGGGCTGCAGGAATTACCTGCGTGAGATGGAGACCTGCTCCTTCCTCCCCTCCCTCGCCTGGGGGTCTTTGCTGCTCCTAAATTGGGCTCATCCAGAGGAGGGTTCTTCTCCCTTGGCTTCCTGGGCCTGCTGGCATCCTGGCATCCCACGAAAGCCCTTCGGAAGTCAGGCGGCTTCTGCACCCGCTTCTCCCCCCCCCATTGAGCGTGGCATCAAGAGCCCTTCTCCAAGCCAGGGTGGCAGCAGCTGTCGGTGGTCCAGGAGCAGGCTGCCAACTTGCGCTGGCTTGGGTGGCATGGGAGCTGACAGAGTCGCCGGGGAGACGTTTGTCCTGCTGAGGGCAGAGGCCACGGAAGGCCCCCCCCCGACTCCGGCCGGGTCCCGTCATGCACCTGGCAAGCTGCTCCGCCTGGCAATTCCTTCCTGTGCTCGGAGCATCAGGTTTAATTGCCCAGATCAGCAGCTTAACTTGCAGAGCCATCGTGATCATTAATGCTGTAAAAGGAGCCATAAAATCTGGCACCTTCATTTTTCGTAATATACGATAATGGAGAGCCGTTTGCTTTTCCTTTTTGACTTTGACCTGCTTTCTCCCTCGCCTTGATCACGCGAGGAGACCCAGGCGGGGAGCAGCTCTGCTGGCACAGGGTGCAAATGTCCTGCGCGAGGCTTGGCGGGACCGTGCATGTCTTTGCACAAGCGGAAAGGGAAAGGAGGAGCTCTGGCCTTCTCTCTGAGGGTCTCCTGCCCAAGCCGGCAGGATCAGGGCAATGGGCCGCCTAGCCCAGCATCCTGTTCTCCTTGTGGCCAAATGCCCGTAGGAATCCAGATAGACTTCCTCTGGACCTGGAGGTTCCATAAGAGAATATGAGGAGCCTGGCTGCTGGATCGGCCAAAGGGGGACCATCTTCTCTTCTGACAGTGGCCAACCAGGTGCCCCACCGGGAAACCTGCAAGCAGGATCCGACCCCAGAGCCCTCTCCCCTCCTGGCATTCACAAGCATTTTGGCCCCCAACCATGGAGGGCAGAGAAGAACCACCTTTGATAGTTTCTTTCTCCTTCATGAATTTACTGTATTTTTCGCTCTATAAGATGCACCAGACCATAAGATGCACCTAGTTTTTGGAGGAGGAGGAAAACAAGAAAAAAAAAATATTCTGAATCTCAGAAGCCAGAACAGCAAGAGGGAGCCCTGCGCGGTGAAAGCAGCAATCCCTCTTGCTGTTCTGGCTTCTGGGATAGCTGCGCAGCCTGCATTCGCTCCATAAGATGCACACACATTTCCCCTTACTTTTTAGGAGGGAAAAGGTGCGTCTTATAGAGTGAAAAATACGGTATCTCCTCCTCTTTCAAAGCCATCCAAGCTGGTGGCCCTCACGGCCTCCTGTGGCAGGGAGTTCCATAGGTTAACTCTGCTCCGTCCTTCCTTTGGTCTACCCTACATCTCCCAGCATTCAGCTTTGTTGGCGCTGCCCAGCAAACCCTGCCTGGCCAGGTCTTGGCACTCGGCTTCCCCCCTCCCAGTGCTGCTTCTGGGCAGAGGGAGGACCTGGCCTGGTGCGGCTCCTCCTTTCTGCTGCTGCCGGGGGGAGGCTGGAGGCGGCTGGGCTTGCCCGCTTCTGCAGGAGGCGGCATCCGAGTCTGGCCAAGGGCACTGCCAGCGCCTTCCGCCCCAGGGGCTCTTCTCCGGAAGGGCTCCCAGGTGGGCAGAGCTTTTGAACCCGGGGCAAGTCGCCTGCCTGCCTGCCACCTCGTTGGGAAATTAGGATGCATTTACGGATGTAAAGTGGAAATTAATCTTTAACGACCAGAGGGATTTGGGATTTGGCTTCGTTTTGTGCCGTCTTAGGCGGAGTCCCCAGGCCCCATTTGTTAGGGGGCGGAGGGGGGAGAGGGGATCCCTGGGCCGAGAATCTGGCTCTGAAGAGGCCGACAGGTGGGGCTGCTGCCCCTGCAGGAATTGGCACGCAGGGCAATCGGGTTCCTCTGCCAGGGGCCACTGGGTGAGGCTTTGAGGAACAGAGAATCCTAGAACACAGAGTTGGACGGAACCCCAAGAGGCATCTAGTCCAACCCCCTGCAATGCAGGAATGAACTGAGCCAGGATGAGGCCGCTTGGACTCAATGCTGGCTGCCTTGACTGGCCACGGGTGGCATTCAGGCCACAGGGATTCAGAAGCGTTGCTGCGTCTGACTGTGGACGCTGAGCAGAACCTTCTGGCTGGGAGCCACTGAATTTGCCTGATCCTCTTTCATAGGTTTCATCCAGGTTGGTGGCCATGTCTGCCTCCTGTGGCAGGGAGTTCCACAGGTTAACAATGCGCTGCGTGAAGCAGGACTTTCAGTTGTCTGTCCCAGGATTGGGGGCAAATTCAGCCCCTGTGAAGCTCCTGCTAAGGCAGGTTCAAAGAAGAATCAGCCCAGCAGTTTGAAGTTGTCCCTCCCTCCCTCCCTCTCCCCGCCCCCCTCCCGATTTCCACAACCCTTGTGTGCGAGAGATGGGCACGGAGCCAAAGGCGGGGAGGTGGAATCACTCGTGCGAGGGGAGAAGTTATTTAAAAGAGAGGCGATCGGGTGTGGAGGGGGGGGGCTGTGGAGATAATGAAAGCCAGCAGACGCAGCTGCGCCCCCCCCCAACTCCCTGGGTTTCCTCTGAGTCAAAGAATTGTAGAGGGCACCCCCAGGGTCATCTAGTCCAACCCCTGCAATGCGGGCAGAGATGCCCAACGGGGGGAGAAGCTGCGTTTGAGTTCTCCCTTAGACGGCACCAGCGGAGAGGCAGAAGGTCGGCATCTTCTGGGATGGATTGGGCCCCTGGTCTCTTTCTCCTTCCATGGGGATGTCATGGGAGGCGGGTCCAGCTCTTCCTTGGATTGCGTGCATAATTATGGGATGGAGTCCAACTGGTGGGAGGGTTTTCCCCGGGGCTGGAGCGGAAGCTGATGAGCCGGTGGCAGAGCAGGGTCCCGGCCAGCATCCCAGCGCCCCCCTCATTCTGCCACCGCGGTGCTGAGGCCTCGCTGGAGGGCCCTGGGCTCCCTTCCTGCTGAGAGGATGATGAGCTTCTGTCTCCACTGAGCCCCCCCCCCGTGACACCCCTCTCATCACAGCGCTGCTGACAAGAATCATTTTCATTATAAAACGCTTCAGACCCTTTAATTAACGGAGCCGTTTCCATTCCAATGAGATGCTGCTTGGCTGTGGAGCTGCAGCAACTTGCAGGAGCCAGACGCCACCTCCTTCTGAACAGGAGAGGACCAGGAGAGGTGCAGGATCAAGCCAGTGACCCATCGTGTCCGCAGGATCCAAGGGCAAGATGCCCTCCCCTCTGGTGGTTTTTGGCAACTGATATTTACGCCTCCACCAGTGGAGGAAAAGCAAAGCCATTCCATTGATCATCATCATCATTAGAATTAGAATTTCTATACCGTCCATCATCCAAAGATTCCAAAGATCACAGGGAGGTTTACAATATAAAACACAAAAATACACACCATAGTAACAAACAGAAGCAATGCCCCCCCCCCCCCCGTTGTAAAGGCCAAAGATTGTTGAATAAGCCAAAGGCCTGAGAGGTGAGGAATGTTTCTGCCTGGTGCCTAAAGCGATGCAGAGAAAGCATCAGGCCAGCCTCATTATTATTATTATTATTAAATTTTATTTATACCCCGCCTGCTCCTTGGGAGAAAGGCGATGGCAAACCTAGACAGCATCTTAAAAAGCAGAGACATCACCTTGCCAACAAAGGTCCGTATAGTTCAAGCTCTGGTTTTGCCAGTAGTGATGTATGGAAGTGAGAGCTGGACCATAAGGAAGGCTGATCGCTGAAGAATGGATGCTTTTGAACTTTGGTGCTGGAGGAGACTCTTGAGAGTCCCATGGACTGCAAGAAGATCAAACCGATCCATTCTGAAGGAAAACAGCCCTGAGTGCTCACTGGAAGGACAGATCCTGAAGCTGAGGCTCCAAGACTTTGGCCACCTCATGAAAGGAGAAGACTCCCTGGAAAAGACCCTGATGTTGGGAAAGATGGAGGGCACAAGGAGAAGGGGACGACAGAGGACGAGATGGTGGGACAGTGTTCTCGAAGCTACCAGCATGAGTTTGACCAAACTGTGGGAGGCAGTGGAAGACAGGAGTGCCTGGCGTGCTCTGGTCCAGGGGGTCACGAAGAGTCGGACACGACTAAACGACTAAACAGCAACAACTCCCCAGCCAAGACCGGGCTCAGGGTGGCTAACACCGGTATAAAAACAATTGATAAAAATACAACTTAAAAACAAGATTAAAATACAACATTAAGATGCAGCCTCATTTCAGTAGGAACTCAATTCAAAAACCTTTGGGGATAAAAATGTCAAATCTTCACCAAGGCTAACTATCCAGACTGGTCCTACATGGTCCAGAAAAAGCCAGGGAAGTCCCCAAATAGGAGTTCCACCGCAGAAGGAGAAAGGAAAAAGAATGAGGGGGAGGGGATCAAGATGATTCCAAGCCAAAGGCCAGGCGGAACAATTCTGTCTTCCAGGCCCTGCGGAAAGAAAGCAGATCCTGCAGGGCCCTGGTCTCATGAGGCAGAGCGTTCCACCAGGCGGAGCCAGTGTCAAAAAGGTCCTGGCTCTGGTTGAGGCTAATCTGATTTCCTTAGGGCCCGGGACCTCTAGGGTGCTGCTATTTATGGACCTTAAGGTCCTCCATGGGGCATATCAGGAGAGGCTTTGCAACTGACCGGTAGTTTGATTTTCCGAATGCAAGGTAGGGTTTCAAGCAGGCAGGGAGCCCTCCTTCTCCTAGGAAGGCATTCCTCACCATCGTGGCCCAGCCAGTTGTCCCCTCCTGGCTGGTTTTTATTGAGGTTAAGGGATGCGGGTGGCACTGTGGGTTAAACCACAGAGCCTAGGGCTTGCCGATCAGAAGGTTGGCGGTTCGAATCCCCACGACGGGGTGAGCTCCCGTTGTTCGGTCCCAGCTCCTGCCAACCTAGCAGTTCAAAAGCACGTCAAAGTGCAAGTAGATCAATAGGTATCGCTCTGGCGGGAAGGTAAATGGCATTTCTGTGCGCTGCTCTGGTTCGCCAGAAGTGGCTTAGTCATGCTGGTCACATGACCAGGAAGCTGTATGCCAGATCCCTCGGCCAATAAAGCGAGATGAGCGCCGCAACCCCAGAGTCGGCCATGACTGGACCTAATGGCCAGGGGTCCCCTTTACCTTTACCCTTTACCTTAGAGCGCAAGGGGTCTCCCTGGTCCAAGCCCCCTTTCCACATCCTTGAGCCTTACCATAGACTCTACTCTGGACCTTCCTTGAGATGCATCTGCTGTAACAGCGGAGCCAGGATCCTGGCGGGTGCAAGTGGCTTTCTCCTCTAGATGCTTTGCAAACAAGTCACATTGAACTGCCTCCTTTGGCCAGACTGTCAAGCGCCCTGCATGCGCGACCCGGGAAAGCTCTGCCAGACGGCACAATCAGGATGCAGTGGAGGCAGCAAAGTGCACCATCCCGGTTGGCAGCCATCCCCGCCTCCTGAGGCAGGGAGTTCCATAGTTCAATTCTGCCTTGTGCGAAGAAGGACTTGCTTGAAGATGTCCAGAATCTTCCAACTTTCCGCTTCTTTGGATGTCCTGCCTCCCAAGGGCTCTGCCACCCGGATGCCAGCTCTGACCAGCAGGATCCTTGGCCTGGCCCTCTTCCCAGCTCTCTCTCGCTCCCCCGTCCCAGGATGGCAGTGCCCTCCCCCCAGATCTCTAGGGAGGCAGGCAAGTGCAGGAGGCCCTGCCTGCTGGTTTCGGAGGTGCCATCTGGTAGCCCTTTGCTGCAGGAGCGCTCTTCCCATGCTCAGAGGCACACAGCTGCTGTGCCTTAGCATGGGCCAGGGATGAAGAAGGAGGCCTGGGACTCCCTGCATGTGGGAAGGCTTAGAGAGGAATGCAAGGAGCTGCTTCACACGGAGCCAAAGCCTTGGTCTGTCTAGCTGAGTGTTGTCTGCACTGACTGGCAGCAGCGGCTGATAGAGATTGAACCTGAGCCCTTGCGCATGCAAGGCAGCTGCTCTGGCTCTCTGGAAAGGGGGCGCTGAGCCCCTTCTGCTTCTCTTTGCAAGCCCAGCCCCAGCAGGATGGGCAGCGAGGGGGGGGGGAGAGCTTTTTGCTGGACTTTGCAACGTTTTGCATCGAGCAAGCAGCATGCCCCCCCTTCTCTCCCTCTTTCTGGTGGCAGGGAGGGCAGCCAGAGCTTTTGGGGTGAGGCGGAGGTAATTGCAGGGCACGGCGGCTGACAGCTGTCAGCCAGGGAGAGAGGCCAGGAGCGGCTTTGGGTCCAGCCAGCAGTGATGCCTCCTGACAATCAGCCCATCAGCGGCGGGATAATGAGCAGAGCCTTCGGGCCTGCCAAGCGTCTCCTGGGAAGAGCTGAGAGGCAGTAGCGGGGCGGGGGGGGCCTGCGCAGGCCTGGCCTCTCCAGCACTCCGGCCCCCACTTAGCTGCGCCCCCAAACCAGCCCCGGGGAAGCACTGAGCAACCAGCAGGCTCCCTGCCCCAAACGCAAGGGCTCTGGAGAGACGCTGCCAGGAAGGACGTTTCCCTGACAGCAGAGTGACCTCGTGGGACCCACCGCCTTGGTGGGGGGCTGGATCTGCAGCTCTGCCCCATGCTAGAATCATGGGAAGCTAAGACCCATGGGAGGGTCACGAGGCTCATCGCGTCCAACCCCTGCCATGCTGGCAAAATCACATCTCCCCACTCCGAGACCGTCTACCTCCGACCCCCCCCCCACGACCCACAGCCTGGCTCCCCCCATGGCACTCGGGAAACAGGTGGCTCTTGAAACTGGGGGAGGCTGCTGGGGGCCAGCGGAGTCCTCTTTGGTGCCATGTTACCAGGAGACCCTTTTTCTTCCTGCCCTTTGGCCCTGGGTCACAGAGAATCACAGAATTGTAGATTTGGAAGGCACCCCAGAGTCATCTAGTCCACCCCCGCAAGTGTAGGAGGTGTGGGCAATTGCACGAAGAGAAGTAAAAGGGGTGGGCGGGCGCAGGAGTCGGGACTGGGCTGCCAAATGGTTGGCGGGGGAGCCTGGTGCCTGGCGGGCGATGGGGATGCCATCCTGGTCTGGCTGCCTTTGAGCAGCTGAGCTAAAACTGGCCCCCGCTGCCCCCTCCCCAACAGCTGCCTTTCCTGCAGCTGGCCGCTTGCCAGCCTGGCTCCCCTGGGTGCTCAGCCAGCTCCTTGCCATGGGTGGCGGGGGGGGGGGCGAGGTATTTGGAAGCATATTGGCATATCTCTGCCCCTTCCCTGCTTTTCCCCAAACTCTCCCGGCTCCTGCCAGGCAGCGGGCAGCTATTTATAGCGGCTTCAGCAGAGTTCATCAGAAAGATCTTTATTTTGATCTGAGGAGTTAACAAGCAGCTGGTGCTTCTCTGAGCTGGTGAGACAAACAGGCAGCAGAGACCCTTGGATCTCGCCCAGCGCCAGGCACAGCCTCATCCTGCCCGCCTGCAGCAGCAGCTGCAGCCAAGAGATGCGGGGCGGGGAGGGATTCCCCCTGCAGCTGTGCCCCCCCCTCGCCCGCACTGCTGCGTCCCAATTAAGGGGACTTCCAGGCGGGAGCTTAGTATGGCAAGCCAGTCTTTGAGATCCTGCAAATGCTCACTGGCAACATGTGACACGTGTGTTTTCCAACTTGTTGGATTTCCCCATGAAAAGGGAAAATTGGCACCAAAAGATGGGAAAATACATGCTGTCATTTTGATGCTAGCGATGCTGTCATGTGGGGTGTGCGTGAAAAAGGCCTGAGGGGGCCAGGATTGGGGCCTGCCTGGGGGCATCCTGGGGGCCTGCCCAGGGGGGCCCTCCAAGGTGGCGGCTGCCCCATAGGGGACATTCCCTGCCCCCAAAGATCTCCCGGGTGCATATCCTGCCCCCTTATGCCCCACGATCCTTGGGCGCTGTCAGGGCTGCTACCCAGTCCCAGCTCACATAGGACCACGTTAGCCAGCGTTCACGTTAAAAGAGTCTTTATTGAGTTACAGGTTCCATTTCCAAACTGCAATGTGCAGCCCCACGTCTTCTATGTCAGACCGGCGAAGACCCGTCTGAGTCTCCGCCTCTAGCACACCAGCTTAATACCCTAGCCTTGCTCCACCTCCTGCGCCTTTCCTTCCGTCTCTGGGTCCTTCTGCCCCCCGTGGTCTCTTCTCTCCTACTCTCTTCTGACGCGGACCCCCCTGACCCTTCCGCCTCCTTGCGGCGGGCTTTGGGACCTGGCTCACTCTCCGGGCTGCTTACTGCGCCAGCTTCCGCTGCATTTGAACTTGGCGCGCGCGCCCAACTCTCTACCTTCCTCTTGATCGTTTCGTCGCTCCCCGAGGTGGGCGTGACTACTCCTGACTCATGCCCTCCCTCCTGCTGAAAGCCTCCGGAACCCGATGTCTGGTCCCCTTTCTCCCCGCTGCTCCCGGCTGGGCACGTGGGTCCCGATCTCCAACTGCTGCTCTCTGATCCCTCTCTGGACCCTTCTTCCTGGGGTGTCCCCCTGCTTTCCCCCCTTGCTCTGACCGCTGGCGCTCCCTTCTGGGAATCCTCGGACTCACTGGACAGGCTCGGTGATCTCGGGTCGTCATCCCCACTCATCCTTCCTTCGTATTCCTCCCCCTCGCTCTCTGTCTCCTCCCTTCTCTGCGTCTCTGCTCCTGAACCCCTGACAGGCGCCATCTCTTCTTTGCAGTGGGGCAGCCAGCTGGTTGGGGGCTCTTTCTTTAGCCGTGGGTCCAGCCCTCCTGCATTTCCCAATATGCTTCCAAATACCAGTTGTTGGAGACTGGGGGGGGGGGAGCGTTGGGCTTGTTCCCACATCCGCCTTGGGATTCGCCCCCTGCCAAGGGAGTGCTTTGTGGGTCTCCTCCTTGGCACAGTTTGCGGCGGGGGGGGGGGGCTGAGGGAAGGCAGGGGTGTTGGGGCTGGGCGTGGCCCCTTGAGGCTCCTGGGGGCCCCCCTGGCCCCCCACTGACATGTTGGGGCTTCCTGCAGGTGTGATCCGGACGGCGGTCGCCAACCTGGACCGGGAGACGCAAGACCGCTATGAGGTGGTGGTCCGGGCGACAGACATGGCCGGGCAGCTGGGAGGCCTCTCTGGGTCCACCACCGTCACCATCGTCATCACGGACGTCAACGACAACCCCCCACGCTTCCCCCAGAGTGAGCTTGGGCCGCGGGGTGGACGGGGGGAGGGTGGCGGCAGCTGGCAGCTCCTTTGTGGGGGGCAGCTGTCCAGTCAGAGCTGGGTGCCCCACTTGGGCTGCCTTGGCAGTGGGTTGCTGGACCAGGCAGCGGGATGGGCCCTGCCAGCTGGGCACTGGGGCCACGTTGCCGGTGCCATGCACACTCTCCCGGTGCCAGGCTGAGGTGCCCCTGCTTTCAGGGTGCAGGCTCCGTGCAAGCTGTGAAGGGGGGGTGTGCCCCCAAAAACTCTGGTGTGGGGTAGGCAGAATTACACAGGACTCCCCCCCCCACCCGAGAGATTCCCTTTCCCGAAATTTCAGAACCACTGACTTGATGACAAATGCAAATCCAGGATTAGGCGAGGATTGGGCCGTTTGGCAATTTTAGCTTTATAAATTATGAATAAAATGCAATGGGATCTCTTTGCAGGGCATTAGAACATTATCCCTCCCAAATTTTTTTTTTTACAGAAAACTTCCAAGTTCTTTTTTTTCCTAGAAAATCCACATCATTGCTTTTTATTGCCCCCCCCTTAAATGGAAGTTTATTAAGGTAAAGAAAAAAACAAAGAGAGAATATACGGGGTGGGGGAATGAAACACATGCTATCAACTCTGAGCACATTGGCAATGCAAGAAGCATCAATGCACCCACCCAAGATGGACATACAACATCCAAATGTCCAAAATGATGTCCAGGTGAACGTGGAGTTTACAAAAAACGGGTGCAGATGTAGTCGGGACATTCAGGTCCTCAGACTACTGCCTGGCAGACAGCGAGTATTAATCCTCCCAGTCACTTTGTGACCCAAAGGGCTCCTAAAGTCCACTTTTCTCATCCTGCTGTTAATCCCCAGGTCATGGGGATAGGATTTGAAAATGCACAAACATCCTCAAATATCCAGGATTGCTCCAATACAAAAATGATGCAGACCCAAAGGGAAGTGCCACTGGACCTGCCAACATCACGACAGGGCCAGAGTCCATCCAAATTAGACCGTCCCTAGAGAGACGTTGTGCAGTAGACCTGGGAGATCAATTTTTGCAGAATCCCTCTCAGTTTTAAAGCTACAGAAATGTTCCACGTTGATCGGAGGGGTTGTCCCATCCAGAGATCTGTGGTTGAGGTTGTGCCACCCACTCAAACCCCTTGTTCCATCCATGCTTTGAAGATGGGTTCCTTTGGGGGGGGGGATGTGAGAGTGCCGGGGCTCGGAGGCAGCGATGGGGTGGCTCTTAAGCAGGAACCTTCCTCACCCGGCCTCTTCCTCCCCCCCCCAGAGATGTACCAGTTCAGTGTGGTGGAGACGGCCCCCGTGGGGACTCTGATCGGGAGGGTGAAGGCCGAGGACTCCGACGTGGGCGAGAACACCGACATGACCTACCAGGTCAAGGATGAGGAGGGGCTGGGGGCTTTCCGGGTGACCACCGACAGCAACACACAGGAAGCCCTCATCTCCGTGCAGAAGGTGAGCCGGGGGGGGGACTCCCCTTCTCCCCTTTGTGGGTGTTGGGGGAAGCTGGGGGGGGGGATCCTCTGGCCACAGCAGGGCCTGGGGGGAGCTGCCCCAGCATTCACAATTCTATACAATTCAGATCCATGCAGTTCTATGGATTCCTCGCCATCCCCTGCTGCCCCATCAGCAAAGCCCTGCCCAGCCTTGGGGGCTCTTTCCTCCTGCCCCCCTTCCCCTTTTCTCCCCCGCCCTTCCAGCTGCCTCTGGTTTCTCCAATTGATTCCTGGTGGGTTCTGGATGCCTCCCAGTTCTGCTTGGCTGGCAGGCCTCCCTCCGCCTGGGAAACGGGGATCTTGGGACTCTTCAGCTTTTCCAGAATTCGGAGCATGCCAGCCCGTCTGCGGGATTCTGCCTGCCTCCGTCAGACTGGGGCCCCCTCCTCCCCCATGGAGGAAGGCAGGCATGCAGGAGACGGAGAGCTGCCTGCTGCAGAGCCAGCCCATGGGCCCTGCTCTGGCTTGTCTGCCCTGACTGGCAGCTGCTCTCTGGGGTTGCCCCTCCCAGCCTTGCCAGGCGATGCTGCCAGGCGGGTGCACCGGGGTCCCTCTGCATGCAAGGCGGCTGCTCCCCACAGAGCTCCTAAAACATAGAGCTGCTTATCGGTGCCTCTTTGCAGAACTGGCCCCAGAGGACCCGGCTGGGCGCTGCCACCCTTAAAGGGGTCAGTTCCTTCCTCCAGCCTTGCGCAAGAGGGAGGTGCCCCTGGCTCTCACCTGGCTCTCAACCTGGGGTGGCCAAGGGGTGGGGCAGGGCCTGGGGGGGAGCCTGGGTGGTGTCAGCCCACTGCTCACCCCACAAAAAAACCCTCTTTTCTCGGCAGCCTCTGGACTTTGAGGCCCAGAGCGTCCAGACAGTGGTGGTCGAGGCCCTGAACAAGTTTGCGGACCCCCGCTTTGTGGACCTGGGCACCTTCCGGGACCAGACCATCGTGCGCGTCTCCGTGCTGGATGTGGACGAGCCCCCCGAGTTCCAGCCACCCGACGGCCTGATGGAGGTCCAGGAGGATGCGGCGGTGGGCTCCTTGGTGGGCATGGTCACCGCCCTGGACCCCGACGTGGCAAACAGACCCGTCCGGTAATGAGGGCTTCCTCTCCTCCGTCCAGGAAATGGGCGCGTGGTGCCGGGAGAGGGAGGAAGTAGGGCAGGAAGGGGGGCGGTTGCAAAGGCAAGTGGGGTGCATGGGCAGCTGAGGTGGGAGACCCCAAGGGGACAAGAAGGGGGAAGGGGCAAGAAGGTTCTGGGCACCTAAGCCTGGGAGGAGGCAGAGGAGGAGGAATCTGGAATCTGCAAGGTGGCTGTGGGCTTCATGTCGCACAAAACTCGGCTTTTGAGGAGAGGTTTCTGCAAAGTCCTTTGGCAAGAAATAAGTTTCGAGGTTTGTGAGATGAACTAAAAGGTGAGGTCTTTGCCCAACTTAGTGGGGCGGGAGTGGAAGGGCTTCTGTGTAGTTTGTGGATCTTTTCCTTTTTGCACATATCACACACATGCGCATCTGGAACCACTTCCTTGCCTTTTCATGCACATTCCTGAAAATCTCCTGGTTGTGCAATCGGTGCTAGATTATATATCCCAGTTGCTGAGTTTCTGCTCTGAGTGGCACCTCTGTTTGTGTCTCAGGAGAGGCAAAGGGGTCTGGGGATGGGGCAGAGGGGTCCAGCAGAAGTGGGCCATGCAAAGTCAGTTGGCTGTCACTCAGAATGGGTGGGCTCTGGGTGCCAGCAGAATGCCAGAGGCATGAAGGGAGACGAGGTGCAGGGGTTCTGGGGGGCGGGCAGGCCCAGCTGCTCTGCCCTGGTTCTGGGGCTCAACCAGGATTGGCCCAGTGGAGCCCGGGGGCCTCTGTGCCACAGGTGAGCAAAGAGGGCAGATCAGCAGGGCCTGTGCCAGGTGGAGCCCCTCCCCATCAACTCTAAGTGACGGGGGCCGCTGGAGAGAAGCCTTTCCTCTCTTCTCTGGGAAGATGGTGGACTCCCCTTCCTCGGAGGTTTTTAAGCCGAGGTCGGAGGCCGCCTGCCAGGGAAGCTTCAGCTGTGGTTCACTGGGAGGAAAGACAGGCCTCCGCTCTTTCTCTGCCCAGGACAGGACCCTCCTCCCGGCTTCCTCCCCGCTGGAGCCCCTCTGCTGCTCCCCCCCGGCTGCGATGCAGAGCTGCAGGCTGGCACTCTGTAGAGACGCTGTTGCTCCTTGGCACTCGCTGGCGCCGCAGACATGTGTTGGGCACAGGCGGTTTGCAGACTCCCGCGACGCCCGAGAGCGTCAACCTGCTCCGGCACAAAGGCGGCAGGCAGGGAAAACAAACACCACAAAGAGCTTTTCACACCGCGCTTGACAAGCTTCCCAGAGCCCAGCAGCAGCCACAGCAGCAGCAGCAATGCACATGCCAGGATGCCAGGATGAGCCCCTCGCTCAGCTGCTGCCGCTGCCTTTGGGGGTGGCAAGGAAGGGCTGAGGCAGGCGAGTGCCAAGGAAACCGCCAAAGCGCAGGAGAGGGAGGAGGAGAAACCGCTCTCTGCTCTGCCCTGCCAAACAACAGGCGATGCCGTTGGGAGGAGGAGGAGGAGAGAGAAGCTGGTGACACCAGCAGCATCCCAAGCAGCGGCTTCTTGCTCTGGCTGCCTCAAAGCCCCCCCCCCCCCGCACAAGAACCAGCTAGGCAAGGGGTGGGGGGCAGATCTGCTGCCTTTGGTGATGGGGGCACACACTGGTTTAGCTGGTGCAGGGAAGTGCTGGGTGGGCAGGCCTTGTTGGAGGGCGCTGCTGGGGGGGGGGCTGAGAGAGCTCCCCCTTGGCAGGGGGCTGGGCTCTGCGGGGAAAAGAAGGGCATCCTTTTCTTTTTGTGTATCACTGACGCTGCTTTCAGACAGCATGCAAAACATAATTAGGCCGTCGGGAAAGCTTCCGTCAAAACACCCCTGGAGCACCTGTAGGTATTCTGGACCTGCAGGTGACATGTCTGCCTCCGCTGAGCTCTGCCTTGCAGGGGTTGGACTAGATGACCCCTGGGGGTCTCTCCCAGTTCTACAATTCTGTGAGTCTGTGAATCCTCAGTTCAGGAGGGTTGGCAAGACTGAGAAAGAAGTGAGGGGGCTTCTTTCTACATGGTTTGGCAGCAGTGAGGGAAATGCACTCTGCACATGCTCAACCCGGGCATGAAGTGGGAACTGGGGTTCTGCGGCTCCGTGGGAGGCCTTCAGGCTGAACCGTGAGCTGGAAGCAGCTCCTGGGGCTGACCGCTGGGGGCCTTGGCTTGGGCCAGGGTCTGCTCCTGTGCCTTCTTCCCTCTGATTGCAGGATCAAGCCCTGCGCTGGGCGCAGAGCGGCTGAGGCCAAGGTCCCCTCTGGACAGGCCCACTCTTTCCTCCCCACCTTCGGCCAGCGGCAACGTCTGAGACCCCCCAGGCAGCAGCCCCCACGCAAACACGCCATTGCAGGCAGCAGCAGCAGCAAAGCAATTTGGCTTGTTTCATAGCCGGATAAAAGACGATAAATCCCCAGAGACAAACCAGACCTGATTGAAAATAATCTTGCCAGCCAGGCAATTAGGAGGGCGAGCGGAGAGGCGAGGGGGCCGTGACCTGCCGCCTCTGGCCTGGCACCGCGGGCGCACCATCACCCGGATGCCGCCTGGCGTTTGCTCCCCCGTCGCCCTGGAGGTGGGGCTGCCCTCCTCGGCTGCTTGTGGGGGGCAGAGGGAGGGGGTGGCCGTGGGGGCAAAAGGAGGGCCAAGGGGAGGGAGACAAGGCAGCGGGAGAAGCCAGAAACTCCTAGCAGAGCTTGGCTTGCGGGTGGCAGAGGGCAGCTGGGCAGAGACCACCCCCTGGGGCTGCTGCCGGGAGGTCAGGCCTGGCACATCCAGGAGGGTGGCTGTGCCATCACCTCCATTGCAGAATCCAGGGGGCGACTCCAGTAAGCAGCAGGTGCTGGGCACACATGGTGCATGCGCAGGGCAGCAGCTTCCCTTTTTGCCCCCGTCGGGGATCTATCCTGGCCGGGGCAGAAGGCACAGCCCAGGAACAGAGAGGAAGCACCAGGAAGTGTCTGGCTGAAGGTGCGTCCCAGGAGCCCTCGGCTTCCGTTGGTGGGAATCATAGTTGGAAGGGACCCCGAGGGTCGCCCAGTCCAGCTCCCTGCATTGCAGGGGAAGCCCCTCCAGCGCTATGGGGCTCTCGCAAGGCTCTCTTCTTTCCCGGGGCAGGGGGGGGGCACTTGTGGGGCTTTCCTCTCTCCCAGGGGGACGTAACACTCTGCAGTTGTCCCTTCCCTCCCCGCCTGGCCTTTCTCTCTGTCAAGGTCGTTTGGAACCTGTATCCTCCTGTCCTCTGCAATATTTACAGTTCCTCCCGGCTTGTGTCATCCTCTGCGGATTTGACGAGGGCCCCTCGCTCGGCGCTCCTCCATCCGAGTCATTAACTTTATTGCGGAGGAAAAAGGAGGCAGCACAGCGGCGCAGGCAGATGCCCGGCCGGCCTGGCGGGGGGCCGGAGGGGCTGTGCAGGGTGCGGCCGGGGCTGGGGCTGCTTCAGGAGCACCTGGGCGGTGGAGGGTGCTGCTTCTTCTGGGAACGCGTCCACAGCACGGATCCGGACGGAGGTGCAGAAGCCTCCAAGGCCGGGCAGTCTTTGCGGGGCCAGTCGCCTCACATCCCTGGCACAGAAGCCAGACCGGGATGCCCGCGACCCCTCTAGTCCGGCATCCTGTTGTCCCAGTGGCCAAACAGGTGCCCATTGTAGGAACTCTGCAAACAGCTCCTGAGCCCCAGAGCAACTCTCCTCTCCTGCGGATTCCAGCGACTGGCATTCAGAAACCTGGCTGCCTCCGACTGTGGAGGCAGAGCGGTGCCATCCTGGCTAGGAGCTGTCCAGAGTCCGCCCCCCCCCGAAAGCTTCCTGCCTGTTGGGGTGTGTGTGAAACAACAACAACAACAAACCTATGGTTACGGGAAACATACTCAATAAACACACAAGATTTCAGCGGAAGTCTCATAAAGTTCAACGAACAAAGCAGAAGACCCCGTGGGTCAGTTCATTCTCTAGTCAGTTCATGCACTGCTACTATGCTATAAGATCCACCATCCTGTAACATTACATATGAGCCTGGACTACTGATGAAGCCTAGGATGGCGAAACAAGGCTCATATCCCGGAAATCCTTGTCTTAGACTCTGTGACAGGATTCTGTGGAACTGTAACAACCCTTCGTGTGGGTTATTGGACTCTATGAACAGACAGGTGGAATAGATACTTATACATGGATGGACCTTATGCATGAACGGACTAGAGAATGAACTGACCCACGGGGTTTTCTGCTTTTTCCGTTGAACTTTATGAGACTTCCGTTGGAATCTACAATTTGATACAATGAATATTATACCTTATTTATTCAAAAGTACAGTCGGTTGCGTCTTGTGTTGGTGGGGTGAGTCAGCGCCTGGGGGGGGCTAGCCCCCCCTCTGCCTTTACAGGGGCTGGAGGCCAATGTCGGATGTGTGCAGTTCCTTCTTGATTCCACATGCCAGGAGAGTTTGTGTGGAATGTGCCACTTGGAGTACCCTCTGTGCCGCCTCTATGACTCTGTGACCTGAGGAGGGTGATCTTCCTTCTCCGGGTTCTTGCTCTGACATGGTGTCTTCTCCATGAACGAATGAATGTTGGCAAGTTGTGGCGCCCGTCTGAAAGTGGCAGTGAATGAGAGCTGGTGTGGGATGGGCATGCCGGTCTGTTGGCTGGGCAGGTTCTGTGCATTAAACACCTTTTGCAGCATCTATTGACAAGTTTCCTTTAATGGCTAAATTAAAAGGAGCAGGTTTCTAGTCCTCCTTGCGGCTGAATATAATAATAATAATAATAATAATAATAATAATAATAATAATAATAATAATTTATTATTTGTACCCCGCCCATCTGGCTGGGTTTCCCCAGCCACTCTGGGCGGCTTCCACAGAAACCAAAAAACACTAAAATATCATACATTAAAAGCTTCCCTGAATAGGGCTGCCTTAAGATGTCTTCTGAATGTCAGGTAGTTGTCCATCACCTTGACATCCGATGGGAGGGCATTCCACAGGGCGGGCGCCACCACCGAAAAGGCCCTCTGCCTGGTTCCCTGTAGCTTTGCTTCTCGCAATGAGGGAACCGCCAGAAGGCCCTCGGCGCTGGACCTCAGTGTCCGGGCAGAATGATGGGGGTGGAGACGCTCCTTCAGGTATACTGGGCCGAAGCCGTTTAGGGCTTTAAAGGTCAACACCAGCACTTTGAATTGTGCTCGGAAATGTACTGGGAGCCAATGTAGGTCTTTCAGGACCGGTGTTATGTGGTCTCGGCGGCCGCACCCAGTCACCAGTCTAGCTGCCGCATTCTGGGTTAGCTGTAGTTTCTGAGTCACCTTCAAAGGTAGCCCCACGTAGAGCGCATTGCAGTAGTCCAAGCGGGAGATAACTAGAGCATGCACCACTCTGGCCAGACAGTCCGCGAGCAGGTAGGGTCTCAGCCTGCGTACCAGGTGGAGTTGGTAGACAGCTGCCCTGGACACAGAATTGACCTGCGCCTCCATGGACAGCTGTGAGTCCAAAATGACTCCCAGGCTACGCACCTGGTCCTTCAGGGGCACAGTTACCCTATTCAGGACCAGGGAGTCGTCCACACCAGCCCGCCCCCTGTCTCCCAAAAACAGTACTTCTGTCTTGTCAGGATTCAACTTCAATCCATTAGCCGCCATCCATCCTCCAACCGCCTCCAGGCACTCACACAGGACCTTCACCGCCTTCACTGGTTCTGATTTGAAAGAAAGGTAGAGCTGGGTATCATCTGCATATTGATGGACACCCAGCCCAAACCCCCTGATGATCTCTCCCAGCGGCTTCATATAGATGTTAAAAAGCATGGGGGAGAGGACGGAACCCTGAGGCACCCCACAAGTGAGGGCCCAAGGGTCTGAACACTCATCCCCCACCACCACTTTCTGAACACGGCCCAGGAGGAAGGAGCGGAACCACCGTATGACAGTGCCCCCAGCTCCCAGCCCCTCAAGACGGTCCAGAAGGATGTTGTGGTCGATGGTATCAAAGGCCGCTGAGAGATCCAGCAGAACTAGGAAACAACTGAAATCACAGAGGAGGAGGAGTTGACCAGTGGCGGAAGAAGCCTGTCTGGCAGCCGGGGAGGGCGCTGAGGGGTGGGCCGAACCACCCACAGGGGCAGGGCAAACTGACCAGCTGTGCATGCGCAGCACCCATACAGACTGTGCTCAAGTGGCACCCATAGGGATGGCACATGCACGGTGCCCATACCGACGGGGCAAGCATGCCCTCGGCCACCCCACAGCTTGGGGGGGGGAGGCGGCAGCGGGTGGACAGTGTGGATCCTTCAGGTGCCTGAGAAGCATGGCATGGGCGTGCTGTGGGGCCTACAGTGAGTGCCGCCTGCCATTTCATCACCCCGGGGCGGGCCTCACCCCCCCGCACCCCCTTCCTACCCCCCTGGGGTTGACATCAGGGTCCCAAGAGCTCCGTTGCCCCATCTGCCAGCCTTCCACCCCTCCCTTGCATCCTCCTCACAGCTCCCTTTCCCACCTGGTGCCCAGGTACGCCATCGACCGCAGCTCCGACCTGGAGCAGATCTTTGACATCGACCCGCTGTCCGGCGCCATCGTGACCAGCAAGCTGCTGGACCGGGAGACAGCCGGCTGGCACAACATCACCATCTTGGCCATGGAAGCAGGTGAGTCCCGGGGGGGGGGGCGCTGAGGTGGGCAGGATGGAGTCAGCCCAGAGGGGGCCAAGAAGAAGGAGAAGAGCCCCGAGGTGGAGGAGGCCAAAGGGGCTTGCCTGGACCTGAAGCAGCCCCCCCAGGTGCCAATGGGAAGCAGGAAGGGGCAAGCCAGCAGGAATATTAATCTGAGCTGGGGTGGGCAGGCGGGCAGTGCTTCTGCCTCCGCAGCCACGCCTGACGTGGGGCCTCCTGGGGAGCTACATTCCCCCCCCCCAGCTCACTGCCTGTCTCTGGGGCTGGCGCCTCAGGCCCCCTTTTGATGCCCCCGGAGGAAGGCAAAGCCAAAACCTCATGGCTGCGGCAGCAAAGGGGGAGGGGGCAGGATTGGGAGGGAGGGAGGGGGCAAAGGAGAAGCAACACCCCCTGCCCCCAAGCCCTTTTGGGGGCTTCCAGGAGGATTATTAGCGTCCCACCTTTCGCTTTTGAAGGAGATCAAGCACCTTTCTGATGGTGAGAGATGTTGGCAGCGAGACGGACTCCGGGAAGGTGGCGGATTCTCCTCCATTGGAGGTTTCTAAGCAGGGTTCAGGTGGCCCCCTGTGATCCCTGCATTGCTGGGGGTTGGACTAGATGACCCTGAGGGGTCCTTCCAACTTCTAAAGCCATCCCACTTGGTGGCCATCGCAGCCTCCTTCGTTTCACGATGTGCTGCGTGATGAAGTTCAGCTAAAAGAGGGCAAAGGCTGCTTTCCTCGCTGCCGCAGTTGCAGGATCTTGTCCCTGAGACCCTTCATGGCACACCGGTGGCAGGCCAGGCTCCCCTCTTTCTGCAGCACCTGAAATGACCCTGGGCGGGGGGCTCCCCTGGGCTCTGCTTATGGGGTGCCCACTCTGGCCTCCCCTCCCCTCCCCTCCCCACACTCTCCTCCCTCCCTCTCCCACTCACTTCACACATAGCCTCCCCCCCCCAATTTCCCTGCAAACCAGCCTGGTCCTTGGCAGGCAGGGAGGCGCGAAAGATGGTATTTTTGGGAGCCCTGCAGGAGGCGGCTGTAGCTGGGGAGGAGGCCGAGGTTCAGCACCAAGCAGATGGTGGGGGGGGGGTGAGTGAGCGGCTCGGCTCCA
Organism: Podarcis vaucheri; assembly: GCF_965113315.1. Taxonomy (NCBI): domain Eukaryota; kingdom Metazoa; phylum Chordata; class Lepidosauria; order Squamata; family Lacertidae; genus Podarcis; species Podarcis vaucheri. The sequence goes on along the minus strand of NC_138764.1, from coordinate 107,426,352 downwards.
GCCCCCTCGGCTCCTGCGCTCCTGCCTGCTGCCCCCTCCTCCCTGGTCCTCCTCGGCTGTCTGTATATATTTTTGGGAGGGGGGCTGCTCTGTTCCATCTCTGCCGCTCTCCCCAAAGAGGAAGCCCAACAGCTTGAATGCTGCTTCCCCAAACTTCAAACAAGGACGGCAGGAAACAAAAGCCGGCTCCCAGCAGCCGCCGCCTTTGATGCCTCCCTCGGCTGGGTCTCGGGGGTCTGGGCAAGCGGATTTCGGGAAGGGCCCTGAGACAGATTCCTTTCCTCCTCCTCCTCCTCCTCGCCCCCCTTGCCTCTCCTGGCAGAGCGGCTGGCTGGCTCTGCTCTGCCAAAGGAAATCTCTTGGGGGGGTGGGTGGGAGGGGAGAGGAAGGAGTTAGCCGAATAAATAGGAATAAATATGCGTGGCAAGTGCAGGTAGGAAGCAGCACCTGTCTGGAGGGGGAGAGGGAATGCTAATGAGGAGGAGGATGGCAGAGAGGGGCTGCAGAAGAAGATGCAAGAGCATTTCCTGCATTGCAGGGGTGGGACTAGATGGCCTTTGGGGGACCCTTCCAGCTCAACAGTGCTGGGAGTCGAGTGTCCAAGGGAGCTGCCACTTCTGGGAAGGCCCTCTGGAGAGGCTGGGCGTGAGGCGTTCCAAACTGCCCTGGGATCTTTGGATAAAGGACGGCGTATAAACTGAATGATTCTTCGGAATAAGAATGCAGCATTTGCAGCTGGCTGACCTGAGAAGACAATCCGACAGAGGCACAGAGGAGACCTCTCAGGGCTTCTTGGAGTCCCCAGGGGGCAGGGGCTGCTCTTGCAATGGGGTCCTGGGCCTGCTGCTGCCAGCCCCACTCCCTCGCCATTCCTGCCCCCTTTGCGGAGAGCAGCGGCTGCTGTGGCTCAAGGCCTCTTCCTGGCCTGCCCTCTCCTCTGCCTCGGTAAAGATCTCTCCCTTCATCGGAAATGTCCGTCCTTGCGGTCTGGGCCAGAGTTAGGCCCCTGCATGTTTGGGGGTCTTGCAATTACAGGGGTACCTCTGGATGCGAACGGGATCCGTTCCTGAGCCCCGTTCACATCCTGCAGTGAAGACAACCCGTGCCCGCGTGTCTGCACATGCGCGAGTCGTGATTTGCCGCTTCTGCACATGCGTGTGACATCATTTTGAGCACCTGCGCATGCGCGAGCAGCGAAACCCGGAAGTAACGCCCTCTGTTACATCTGGGTCGCCACAAAGCATGACCCAAAAAGGCTGAACCTGAAGTGACTTCAACCTGAGGTATGAATGTACCTTCCAGAGTAGAAGTGTTTCCAGAATTCCCGGTCTCTGCCGCGCCCCTAATGGACTGTGTTCTTCACAGCCAGCCCCATGGCAGGGATGTGGGGTTCAGAACTGTTCAGTAGGTCCAGTTGGCTTGCAAGGGGGCCTGTGGGGGGCAGTGCCACTGGGGGGAGGGCTTGGCGGTACATGCACCTCTCCTGCATTGAAGGGGGTGGACTAGATGCCTCTTAGGGTCCCTTCCGACCCCACAGCCCAATGATCCTCTTGCCCTTGGCAGGGGAAGGCAGGGGCTTCTTCCCCCACAGGCCACGGTGCAGAAGGGCTCTGCTGCCCCCCGGCTCCCGTTGCGTGGCTGGGGGGGGATCCCTCTCTCCGCCCGCAAATACAAGGCGACAGGAATCAGACGGGCCGTCTCTCCCCGCAACAGCTCCCATTTCCAGACCAGTCAGCAGCCCCCGGCGGGCGAAGGGGCCTGTCAGGGCGCATTAGTGCCAGCGCTGGGCGGGCGCCTTCCCCGCCGACTCCCCTCTCCCTCCGTCAGGAGGTTCTGACTCATCCATTTTAACTGTCCAGACGCTCCTGCCAGGGACATTATCCGGAGCGCTTTGTAATCATGAAATATTAATGGCGGATATTGAATTTAAAGCGCCATTTATGTCGGGATCCTTTGCTGGAAAGGGCAGTTGTAAAGGGGTGGCCTTCAAAGTGGGGGGGGCGCAGGGGGAGAGGGAGAAAGAGAGAGGGAGGGAAAGAGAGAGAGAGAGCGAGAGAGAGAGAGAGAGAGAGAGAGAGAGAGAGCGCAGTGGGGGAACAGTCAGCATTTCCCACCCGAGGACCCAACTGCCCCCCCTCTTGCAAAGGGCTTTTGCCCTAAGCAGGAACGTGACCCCTCCCTCCCCCCTCTTGGTGCTTCAAGGGGGGGGGAGAAGGATGACACCGAATGACGCATATCTTCCCATAGCTGCCCAGGAGCCTCATTCCAGCCCCTGCCCGTTACTGCTGCTGGGGCACTTGCTGCTCTTTGGGTCTCAACCCCACTTTGGTGCAATTCAGACACGCAGAATCGTAGGCTTGAGAGTCACCCCAAGGTCATCCAGTCCAACCCCCGCCATAGATGCTCACACTTTCTGCACCCGCACACACCCGGCACTTCTGGGTGGGGCTGGATTCCCAAGGGTGCCTCTTGCCCTCCTCCCCCTGGGGAGGGGACCTGCTTCCTCCCATTTCACAGCCCTGGGGGGCCCCTGCCTCTCGGGTGCCCAGAGATCCCTCCAAATGGGGCCAGGAGCTCCTCTCCCTCCCGGGTTTCCCAGGCTGAACCTCTGCATGTGGGGAGGGTCATGGCCGGCCGGCCAGCGGCTGCCCCATCTCTGGCGCTGGCTTGGCTCTCGATGGCCCCGAGTCACAATGGCCCCACTCTGGCTCCCCAGTCCAATGCTTCTGAATCCCAGTGGCTGGAAACTGCAGGATGTGAAAGGGCTGCTCTTGCATAACCTTCAAGTGTCCCGGTTTTCCAGGGACAGTCCCGGAATTACAGAAGCTGTCCTGGTTTCTGATTTGATCCATAGCTGTCAACGTTTCCCTTTTTTAAAGGGAAATTCCCTTATTCCAAATAGGATTCCTCGCAAGAAAAGGGAAAAGTTGACAGCTATGATTTGATCCCAGAATGTCCACGTTTCCCGGTTTCCTCCCCTCCATGTCTCTGAGAACAATCAAAGTGGAGTGTGTGTGTCGGTGCAAAAACCAAGTCCAGTTTATACTGAAAATACAATCCCTGCACCAAATGAAGGAGACAGTGAAGCTGGCGTAAAAAGCCCCTCCTAGAGTTTCAAAGGAAAAGGTCACCAATCTGCTTTAAATTCTTTAATTGCAATGCTTCAGCAGCCAGCCATCCTCAGAAACACCTGGAGTTTTTGTTCCTTTCTTGTAAGTGGAGCCTGACACTGTCTACTCGGAAGTAAGTCCCACTGTAGTCAATGGAGCTTACTCCCAGGTAACTGGGTAAAGACTGGGCAGCCTTTTGCTGCCATCCAAAGCAGTTCAGTAGGATTTACTGCCTGGTATGTTCCTGACCATTCTCACAGATTCCATTACTATTACTATTACTATTAGGTAAAGGTAAAGGTACCCCTTCCCGTACGGGCCAGTCTTGACAGACTCTAGGGTTGTGCGCCCATCTCACTTAAGAGGCCGGGGGCCAGTGCCATCCGAAGACACTTCTGGGTCACGTGGCCAGCGTGACGAAGCTGCTCTGGTGAGCCAGCACCAGCGCAGCACGTGGAAATGCTGTTTACCTTCCCGCTATAAAGCGGTACCTATTTATCTAATTGCACTTAGGGGTGCTTTCAAACTGCTAGGTGGGCAGGAGCTGGGACCAAAGACGGGAGCTCACCCCACCAGGGGGATTCGAACCGCTGACCATGCGATCGGCAAGCCCTAGGCACTGAGGTTTTACCCACAGCGCCACCCGCGTCCCTGGGGACTATTATTATTACTGTTCCCCCACCTTTTTCCCTGACAGGGACTCAAGGCATCTTACAGCTTTTTTCTTTCTTTCTTTCATTCCATTTATTGTTTCCCTCGACCTCCAGGTATAGGGCAGGATATAAATTCAATAAATAAATGAAATGTTTTTTCTCTTTACAAGCACCCTGTGAGGTGGGTGAGGCAGAGAGGTTGGCTCAAGGCGGCAGGTGTAGGTGGGTCAAGATCCAGCAGGGAGAAGCTCCCTGGCGCAGACCAGGACGCCCCTCTTTTCGCTGGAGAAATGTTGGCGGGCATGTGGCTCTTGTGCCGTCACTCTGTTGCTGCCCTCCCTGATGGGCACCCGGTTGGCCGCTGTGAGAGCAGGATGCCTGGCCTGATCCGGCGCGCTTTGCCTTCTGCTCTGGCTCAGTGCTCTTTGGGCAGCTGCGAGCATTTCCTTGGGGATGCGCAGGGCCGGGCGCGGCATGATGGGGCCTCTTGAGCCCCCAGAGCTTCTTGGAGTGTTTGTGCAGATAAATCTTCATCTCCCGCACAAGCTGTTTACCTTCCTTGGGCTAATATTAGGGATTCTCTCCCTGTTTTCTCCGGCGCTCATGTAAAATGATGGGCCCTTGACTGCTGTGTCCACTGCTGGTAATTGAGATGATAAATCTTCCTGCCGGAGAACGGCCGTAATCGCAGACGGAGCTGGACCGCTCCTTAATTACCCTCCTGCCGCTGAGCTGGGGCAGCGCAAGGGGAGGGGAGGGGGCCAGAGGGAGGGGAGCCCCTCTTTCTGAGGGAGATTCCTCCCCGGCAAAGACTCACCTGCGCCAAGGGAGGGGCGGGGGCCAGGATCCAATTGCACCAAGGCCGGTCCAACTGGTCGCTTTGGTGGCAGGGCGAATGGGGTTAGAAGGATCATGGAATCGGAGGGTTGTAGGGTGGGGAGGGACCCCAGGGGTCATCTAGTCCAACCCCTGGGCATGAAGGAACTCGGCTAAAGAATCCCTGGAAGATGTTACAGATAGGTAGCCGTGTTGATCTGCCATAGTCAAAATAAAAAATTTCTTCCAGTAGCACCTTAAAGACCAGCTAAGTTAGTTCTTGGTATGAGCTTTCGTGTGCATGCACACTTCTTCAGATACACTGAAACAGAAGTTGCCAGACCCTTATATATAGTGAGAAGGTGGGGAGGGGTATTACTCAGAAGGGGGATGGGAATGGGAGATAGGCAGATAGCTGAGATGAGCCTGGAAGATGACCCTGGAAGATGGTCATCCGACCTCCGCTTAGAAACCTCAGTCGAATGATAGAATAATGGGGCTGGAAGGGACCCCCAGGGCTCACTGTGACTTTTGGAAGGCATCTGAGGGCAGCCCTGTATAGGGAAGTTTTTGAGGGTTGCTGTTTTGTGGAGGTTTATATTTTGCTGGAAGCCTCCCAGAATGGCTGGGGCAGCCCAGTCAGATGGACAGCGTAGAAATAATAAAAATGTTCATATGGGAGGTTCCTTTTAAACCAACCCGGCTTTCTCCTTAATCCTCAACTTTGGTCATCTGTTTGACTTTGATTCATATACTGATTCTTCTTCTTCTTTGGAGATCCCTTGTAGCAGAGTAAGATTGTCTTCCATGAACATGGTTTTAACAATGAGTCCGTAAGTGACTGTGGAGGCCAATTCTGGACCCACACGTCCTTCCACAGTGGGGACATTGGTTTCCATGCGGGAGTTGATCACAGTATGGATTTGCCAAGCGTGCCTTCCTCTTAGCATGTTTCTCCCTTGCGTCCTGAGTTCAAGTGTCTTCAAAGCCCAGGACACCTTTGGTCAAGGCTGTTCTCCAACTGGCGGGCCAGTGTTTCCCAGTTGTTGGTGTTTATACTACATTTTTAAAGATTTGCCTTGAGACAGTCTTTAAACCTCTTTTGTTGACCACCAGCATTACGCTTTCCATTCTTAAATTTGGAATAGAGTAGTTGCTTTGGGAGACGATCATCAGGCATCTGCACAACATGACCAGTCCAAGGAAGCTGATGTTGAAGAATCATTGCTTCAACACGGGTGATCTTTGCTTTACCTTTTGTGCTCCTTCTACAGGGTGGGGGGCTGTGGGTCAGGGGTGCTCTCACTGCGACTCCTGCACTGCAGGCAGTTGGACTAGGGTATCCGGGCTGGGGGGTTCCACCAACTGTGCAATTCTGCGATCCTGTTGGGAGTGGGGTGGGATTCTGTGCCAGAATGCATCCCCCATGGATCGCCTCTCCTTGTCAGAGAGGGGCTGCCTTGCCAGCTTCCCCTTGCTGCCCCATTGGATGTGGGGAGTCCCTCCCTCCCTCCCTCTGCTTCCTTCCCCGCTTGTCATGGGCTGCAGAGGGACTTCCTGGCTTCCTGGCACATCCCCTCCTGCCGGTGCCCCTCCTCATGGGCAGCTGACGCGGTCGGATCCTTCTGGATGAGGCCGCCAGGCCTGCAGCCCCCCCCGGCTGGGAGTCCCATCCTGCTTCTCCATGCCCCCCAGCCCCCCTCCCCACCTGCCTCCCCCCCCACGGCGCTTTCAGATTAATGGCATTCCGACTCCTGGAGGAAATGCGGTGAAAAAACCGGCATGTTTAATTTTAATTTAGGAAAGCATTTAGGTAGCGGAGCCTCGTTTCCTCGCTGCTGTCAATCACGTTTTCTCAAGGCTGACATCAATTAGTTTAAAAATATTGAATGTAATTTTGCCTGACACAACATATTGCAGCCACTGCAAAATATAATTTATTTTAGAAGAAGAAATAATTAAACTAATTTGCATGTCAGTCAGCCGGGTTGGGATGCTGGGGGGGAGGGGCCGGTGGAGATGATGGATCCTCCGGGGAGGGGGAGGGGAGCCACCTTGCCCCCCTCCCTCCTTGCGACCTGCCCCCCCCCCGGGCCGACAGCAGAGCCCCTTTGGCCTCACCTCAGAGTCCCAGCCCTGCGCCTCCCAGCAGCCTCTTGCCACAGGTGCCAGCGGAGGGGCTGGCAGGGGCTGGCAGGGGCAGCAAGGCAGGGGCTGGCAGAGGAGAGGCAGCGGGGAGATGCCCCCCCCCCCAGAGGGGCTAGGATGGCTTTGCTTCAAGACGTTCAGGAGAAGGGGAGCAAGAGAGGCTGTTGGAGGAGGAACTGGGGGGGGGCTCAAGCTAGGAGGCATGTCACCCCCCCTCATCTCCTTATTATTTTATTCTTATTTTTTATAAGAATTTATAATTTTTATAAGAATTTATAATTTATAAGAATTTATAATTTATAATTTTATAAGAATTTCCTCTGCCTCTTCTAAATCCAGCTTGTGGATCGAGAACTCCCAGAAGTGCAAGCTGGATTTAGAAGAGGCAGAGGAACCAGAGACCAAACTGCAAACATGCGCTGGATTATGGAGAAAGCTAGAGAGTTCCAGAAAGACATCTACTTCTGCTTCATTGACTATGCAAAAGCCTTTGACTGTGTTGACCACAGCAAACTATGGCAAGTCCTTAAAGAAATGGGAGTGCCTGATCACCTCATCTGTCTCCTGCGAAATCTCTATGTGGGACAAGAAGCTACAGTTAGAACTGGATATGGAACAACTGATTGGTTCCAAATTGGGAAAGGAGTACGGCAAGGCTGTATATTGTCTCCCTGCTTATTTAACTTATATGCAGAATTCATCATGCGAAAGGCTGGGCTGGATGAATCCCAAGCCGGAATTAAGATTGCCGGAAGAAATATCAACAACCTCAGATATGTAGATGACACAACCTTGATGGCAGAAAGTGAAGAGGAATTAAAGAACCTTTTAATGAGGGTGAAAGAGGAGAGCGCAAAATATGGTCTGAAGCTCAACATCAAAAAAACGAAGATCATGGCCACTGGGCCCATCACCTCCTGGCAAATAGATGGGGAAGAAATGGAGGCAGTGAGAGATTTTACTTTCTTGGGCTCCATGATCACTGCAGATGGTGACAGCAGTCACGAAATTAAAAGACGCCTGCTCCTTGGGAGAAAGGCGATGGCAAACCTAGACAACATCTTAAAAAGCAGAGACATCACCTTGCCAACAAAGGTCCGTATAGTAAAAGCCATGGTTTTCCCAGTAGTGATGTATGGAAGTGAGAGCTGGACCATCAAGAAGGCTGATCGCTGAAGAATTGATGCTTTTGAATTCTGGTGCTGGAGGAGACTCTTGAGAGTCCCATGGACTGCAAGAAGATCAAACCTCTCCATTCTGAAGGAAATCAGCCCTGAGTGCTCACTGGAAGGACAGATCGTGAAGCTGAGGCTCCAATACTTTGGCCACCTCATGAGAAGAGAGGACTCCCTGGAAAAGACCCTGATGTTGGGAAAGATGGAGGGCACAAGGAGAAGGGGACGACAGAGAATGAGATGGTTGGATGGTGTTCTTGAAGCTACTAGCATGAGTTTGATCAAACTGCGGGAGGCAGTGGAGGACAGAAGTGCCTGGCATGCTCTGGTCCATGGGGTCACGAAGAGTTGGACACGACTAAACGACTAAACAACAACAACAACAACAACATTTTTTATTTGCATTTTTCAAATACAGAGACAGAAAAGACAAAGAATACATCCCACGTCCCCTTCCCTCCCCCCTCTGGCTGCACAACTTTCATATTCCTCTCGACTAAATACCTGGTGACTTCCCTCCCACCCCTATTCCTGGTTTCTTTATTTTTCTATTAAATCACGTGTTCCAAATTCTTCGTCTTCAAAGTTCTTTGCTTGTTAAATTCTGTTATAAACCACCGGAATGCCTATATCACGCAAATCCAATTGAAAACACACGTAAACGTAATAGGGCGCATAGTAACAATCACAAAGTTATTTACTAGAACTACAGAAAAATACAAAAGAGATGAAGAAATTAGTAAAGAATGTACTACGGCCCTGACTATATAGGACTTGTAGTTTGTACATACTGGACTTGGTGGTCAACCGAAAAGCTACATTTTTATTATATTATGTCACGATGTTGATTTTGGCATTATGGGAAGCGGTATCTAATTTTTGAGAAGTAGTTCTAGTAAATAACTATGCAATTGTTAATATATGGCCTATTCTGTTAAATTCTGTTAGCTTCTGTTCTGCTGGAGTTACTCCAGACCTGCTAGGTTATTTCCTTGTTAATACTGGTTCTTAAAATATTTGACGATCCTTTCCCTCCCCTCCTCCTCCAACCCCCACAAGGAGAGGCAGGGACTGGCCCTCAAGGCCCCACCCAGGGAACGGCACAGCCAAGGGGGGATTTGAACGCTGGTCTCCTGGGTTCTAGTCCTCCTCACAAGATGGAGCAAACTTGTTTTCTCTTGCTCTGGAGGGCAGGACTCGAACCCATGGCTTCAAGAAAGGAGATTCCGACTAAACATACAGAAGAACTTTCTGGCAGTAAGAGCCGTTCTTCCGTGGGATGGAAGGTGGCAGTTGGCTCTCCTTCCTTGGAGGTTTTTAAGAAGAGGCTGAATGCCCATCTCTCTTGGATGCTTGAGCTGAAATCGCTGTGTTTCAGGGGGTTGGACTAGATGGCCCTTGGGGTCCCTTCCAGTTCTACAGTTCTGTGATTCTGTCCGAGGAGACAGGTCACTGGGGGATGCGAGATGAGAGGGAAGTTGCTGTGCCCCTTGTGGGCTCCCCATGGGGGTGTCTGCTTGGCCATTGGGGGACTGGATGGGTCTAATCCACTGGGAATTTTGGGGCCTCCATTCATGTACAGGAGGAGTTCAGCTCTTTTCCATTCTTGGTGACGCTTGCTTCCCCTGAGCTAAAAAGGTAACGGACCCCTGGACGGTTGAGTCCAGTCTTTTTCTTTTTAATAACTTTTTATTAAATTTTACTATTTATTATTCAATACATTTATCATATAAAAAATAAAGCACAACTCTCCCCCCCCCGTGACTTCCCTCAACTTTCCCTTCTGGTTCTTTAACTATTTGCTACTTCTGCTTCATTTTTGTCTTATTTTTCATCTTTAAATTTACTGCTCTTATTTTCTCATCATTTTTGTACCACATTTTCTTCAAATGACATCTTGCATTTAATTAATTTCCATGTTGTTATTTCTTAACCTTTACTCTTGTTTTCTTAGTTGCAAGTGTTTACTCAAACCCTGCTAATGAGCCCATTTCTTTACAATATTTCTGTAAATACAGCATGAACAGTTCCCATTCTTTTTTAAAGTCTCTAGTGTCCTTGTCTCTGAGTCTTCCCGTAAGTTTAGCCATTTCCGCAGAATCCATCAGTTTTCCTTGCCATTCTTCTTTCATTGGTATCTTGCCACGGTTATTTTAAACACCTTTTTCAATTCGTTATATATCATTTCTCAATAATTTTGGGAAAGGATGGCTGAATCCCGTCAAAGGAGACTATGGGGTCAGGTGTCTCTACTTGCACTGGCCTGCTTTCAAACTGCTAGGTTGGCAGGATCCGGCACACAGCAAGGGGAGCTCACTCTGTCATGCGGATTTGAACTGCCGACCTTCCGATCGGCAAGCCCAAGAGGCTCAATGATTTCGACCCCCGTGCCACCCGGGTCCCAAGCTTCCCCTGAACCCCGTTGGCCCTTGTGCCCCCAGCTGGCAGAGATCCTTCTGTGCCACTCGCTTGGGCACCTGGGAACTTGGTCGCCTCCCTCTGGCGGGCAAATGTGCATTTTTGAGGGCTGTGGGAAGAAAAGGGAGGCGGCTTGTTTGGCTGGTTGAGTTGCTTAATTTGTAACCCTCGTTTTGTCTCCTGAGCCCCAAGATGAGCAAAACGTAAAACCTATTAAGAACATGACACATTAGTAGGGCAGCCAGGAAATCGCCCCCCGACTCCCGCAGCCCAGACCAACTCCAGCTACAAAAGCTGAGGCTGCTGAGGAGACTCTTGCCCACTGTCTTGGTATGGGGTTTTTTTTGGGGGGGCAGGGTGGGTGTTGCTGTTACTGCTATTAATTTTTTGCATCTTTTTTTTTGTTATTTTACTGCATCTTTATTTTTAGATCTTACGGCCATTGTTCAATTTGGTTGTGGACTTTTTGACGCGTTTTATTGATGGTTTGTGACGACTTTTGCTGTGTTCGTAATTATGAACCTGTGTTCATGTTGTGAGCCGCCTTGAGCATGGTTTTAACGGTGGAAAGGTAATGCACAGTTAAGGTGAAGGTGATGGAGAGGCTCTCCTTGGGTCTGACTTGAAGCTACAAGGCAAGTGGGGGGGGGGTGTTGAAAGACGGAGACCCAGAAGCTTGGAGTGGAAACAGAACATGGCGGAGATCTGAGTCAGGGCAGGAGGAGAGGCTCTCGGCGGCATCTCTGGAGCCTCCCCCCCCACTCTGAACCCCCTATTAGTTCCACTGCCGGCAGGACCCCCCAGTCCCAACATGTCAGACATGGAGAGTCCTCCCCTCCCTTTAGTAACTTCACAGATAAGAATTAATGAGCAGCTGATATATTTATAGTCCTTTTATTACGGCATCATGTTGCAAGCACAAATACACAGCTCTCCGCACGGAGGGCGCTTGGCCACTCCAATCTTCCTTCCGACTTCCAGCAGCATTTTAGGCACCAATGAGAAGTTCCTCCCTCCCTCTGCCTCCTTTGCTCTCTGATATGTTTGGACCTCCAAGTCCATGCTGGGGGGGGGGGGGTCCCCACGTCTCAACTACCTGCCTTGTCATTATCTCCTAACTGGCTCCCTTGTCATTATCTCCTAACTGGGTAACTCCTCCCTCAGCTTCTGTTTCTCTTTCTGCTTCTGAACATGCTGTGGGCAAGGGGGGGGGGGACGACTCTCTGGTCTGCCATAGAATGCACCCCCCCCAGTCCTCCTCTTCAGACCGTTCCCTGGCCCAACCCAGGCTTGGAAATGCTAAGGGCACCAAGAGGCAGAGCCTCCGCCCTGGGCTGCCCTTTGGGTCTCTGCTTCCCTCCAGCCATTAATAAACCACCAGCCTGCGTAATCCAGGCAGGGCCCATTTGCAGGATCAGACCCGGGGCTCCTGGAGTCCTGCATGCTGCCCACTGGATGCTCCAAAGCAAAGTCCAAATGTGGGAGGGACCAGAGCCCAGGGCCGCATCTCTCCCTGCTTGTCGTCTGCAGCAACTGGCCCTGAGAGGCACGAGAGCAGAGCAGAAACAGGGTCCCGTCCTCCTCTCTAGAAAGGTCCAGTTGGTGACCATCCCTCTGTCTTGTGGCAAGGAGTTCCAGAGTTTAATGGCAGTGTATGACAAAGTGCTATATCTTGTCCATCCCGATGCTTCATCTGACGGCCGCATGGACTTCCGGCGTGATGAGAGCAGGAGGCAAACTTTCCCCTGCCAGCCTTGCATAATTTCACACGCCTCTGGTTCTGCCATCTTCTACCAGAGTTTCCACACAAGGGATAATTTGGGTGGCCCTTTTCTGGGTACACGATATCCTTGATCAGCTGGTTGTTGACCAAAATAAATAAATACAATATCCTTTTTGAGGCCAGGCAGCCAGAACTGTGCGCAGTCCTCCAAACATGGTCGCCTCAGAGATTGGTAAAAGGGCAATGCGATGGGGGGAGTTTTATTTTCCTTCCCTAACGCTCCCCATCAGGCAGGGATGGCGGCTGAGGAGTCCCTGGCGGGCAGCCAGGCAATCTCCCTCCCAGAGCCACCAGCCCAGGAGAAGCTACCCGCTTTTTGGATGATTTTCTGAGATTTCTTGTGAGCTACGCTTACTTTTGTTGGCTTAAATTTGTGCTGCCTCATACATGTTTTTTCTGAGCTGCCTTGTAAGAAAAGGCTTCTTAAAGAAATCTGAGCAGTGGCCAAGAGGAGGGAGGGAGGGGGCAGTGGGCAGCCGCTGCCCCTCCTTCCCAGATCCAGCAGCCCCCCTCCTGTGCCAACCTGCCCATTTCCTCTGCCCAGATCTGGCCCCTGCCCATCCCATCCCTGCAGCTCCGTCTCTCCCACTCCTTTCAGTGGAGCAGGGCAGGTGCCAGGCGCTTGATGGATGGCGCTGGCCCCTCCGCCGGGACCCTCCCCTCTAATCAGCAAAGTGGCAGCCGCGGCAGAGCGAGCCAGAAGAGGGGGGTCTTTGAAGGCCGGCTCTGGCTGGCGTGATGCCCCTTTGCCCCCGTCCCCCAGGCCTTTGGGCAGTGGCGGTTCCTTGCAAACTTATCAGCAAAGAGGCAGATGTTGGAGGCCAGCAAGGCAGAGCCAGGCTAGCTGGCCAGCCTGCGGGTGGCATTGCCAAGGAGTCCGGGATTGGCAGAGCCCCTCCCTGCCTAGGCCGCTGCTGGGGCTGCACTTCCTGCTCACGGCTGCATCCCAGAATGCCGGCCGCTCTTCCTGGTGCAAAGGGCTCTCAGAAATGGCTGCTGGTGGATCCGGCTCAGCACATCCTGCCCCTCCCAGCAGCCAGCCGGGTGCCCCGTGGGCAGGATGGGGTGCGAGGCCAGCCCCTTCCCCAGCGACTGGCCTTCATGGCATGCTCAGAGGCTGACTAAAGCTGCTGGATTTATGGTGATATGAGAGTGGGGCAGGGAAGTCAATGGGCAAGGCTTCCTCACCCCAGAGGTGCCCGCATGCCCTCTCTCAGCAAGATGCCTTGAGGTGGAGGTGATGGTCTCTCTTGGGCATTGGCAGAGCTGAGCAGGGAGAGATGCCCCTCCTTGCCCGCCTCTCTCCAGCAGACGCTCTCTGCCACGGAGGAGGGAGACTGGCATGGTGCCCGCCAGCTGGGCTTGCTGCCAGCCCTGGCCAGAGCGATGCTTCTTGGCAAAGGGCACCAGCTCCGGGAGTCAGAGGTGGGGTGTGTGTCTGTGCCTGGAGGCAGGGGCATCGTCCGCATTGCTCCCACCCTACAAGCAGGGTCGGACACCGTGTCCAGGCTCACAGCAGGCTGGCAAGGGGGAGAGGCAGCCGTGGGGTGGGCTGAAGAGGGGGTGTCTTTGCACCAGGAGGGGCTGGCAGGGACTTACCTGGAGGTGGACAAGGAGCTTGGGGCTGGCCTGCATTTCTTCAGGGCTGTTGGCCAGAGGGCTTCCTGTGGTTCGGGGCCACTCCATTTGCCGTGGGTCAGGCTCAGCTCCTTCCCCATGGCCTCAGTCCTCCGTCCTCCCAGGCGGCTGCATCAGAGAGTCTTTGGCTATGGAGGGGGCTCAGGGGAGCTCTCTCTAGGGCTGGAGGGGCCTGGTTCCACCTTTGGCTGGGAGATGCTCTTGGGTGCCAACAGCCCCCCCCCCCCGAGCTCCCTGGCATGTGGTAAAACCATGGAATTGTAGAGGTGACGGGGGTGGCCCTGGGGGGGGGGGCGAGTGAGGCCACCCAGTGTATTATCCTGTCAGAAAAGGGTACAGTCTAGATTCTGCCTTCAGTGGGCAGGAGTGATGCAGCCACCCGAGGTCACTTTGATGTCCATCAGATTCAATTGTAGAGGACGCAAACTGGTACAGTTGTTGGTACCTTGGTTTTTTAACGTAATCCGTTCCAGAAGTCCATTCGAGTTCTGAAACATTCAAAAACACAAAACTGAAAGCGGAAGCCTCAAAACGGAAGCCGCATTTCCTGTTCAATTTCTGAGGCAAGTTTGAAAACCGAGGCATTGACTTCTGGGTATTTGGCGTTTGAGTTCCAAAACATTTGACTACGGAGGCATTCGAAAACCGAGGTACCACTGTGTAGGTTTCTTCATGCCTCTGTTGAGAAGATCAGGAAGGAAAAGCCGGGAAGTTTCTGTCTGGAAGCCACTTGGCTCTAAAACTCACCCTGCAATTCTCGGCTTGCCTGTGGGAAACTGTCCTGGGGGGTGTCGTTGGGATTGATATAGTCTTAATGATTGGCTCTTTCTTGTTTTTAGTGATTCTTGTTTTTACCTGTAAGCTGCCTTGAGTCCGATCAGGCAGAGTATTAATAAAGATATAATGAGGATGATGGTGTTGGAAGGGACTCCCAAGGGTCTTCTAGTCCAGCCCCCTGCAATGAAGGAATCTCAGCTCAAGCATCCTTGACAGATTGCCGTCCAACCTCTGCTTCTAAACCTCCAGGGAAGGCGAGTCTGCCACCTTCCGAGGGAGACTGTTCCCTTTGGCCTCAGAAAGTTCTTCCTGAGGTGCAGCTGGAATCTCCTCCATTAGTTCTGGAGCAGGAGAAAGCCAGTTGGTCCCTCTTCCGAGAGATGCCCCCCCCCCCGGACCTTGGGGGGCGGCTCTCAGTCCCCTCTGCCCTTGTCTGTCTTCCAGACAATCACGCTCAGGTGTCCAGGAAGACCCTTCGCATCCGCATCCTGGACGTGAACGACAATCCTCCCGAACTCGCCACGCCTTACGAGGCGGCCGTCTGCGAGGACGCCAAGCCTGGGCAGGTGAGGAGCAGGAGGGAGGGCAGCCGGGGGGGCAGCCAGGTGAGGGGCTCTGAGCCCACAAGGCAGGCCCTGGACTTGGTAGCTTCACCTCCACGTCTCCTGCAGGGAGACTTCAGGCATGGGGGCGGGGGGGGTCCATATGGGGCAGGGACAGCCTTGCTAGGCAGAAAGGTCCCCCCAAACCCAGGAAACTCCCCTCCCCTCGCGTCCGCTTGCTTTTGCCTAGGGAGGGGCTGGGGGTGTCTTATGTGGCGTACGACAGCCCTAACCACTCGTTGTGGGGAGCTGTGGTCCAGCAGGAGCATTTGGGGTGGGGGCTTTTCTCTCCCCTTTCTGTCTCTCCTCCCCCCCCCAGATCCCTGCTCCCCAAGCTGCTGGGGTGGCTCAGCGGCTGTCAATCAGGGAAGTCAATCTGGGTGAGGCCATCACCTCCGCTGAGGGGGGGGGGAGGCCGCCCTTCCTGTCCTGCCATGCTGGGGGGGGGGACACTTTTGGGAGCTGCAGTCTCTGTCTGCCCCTGAGAGGCACCTGTGGCCCCACCTGCCCCCAAGAGGGGCTCCTCTAGAATACATATATTTTACTGAGATTATTACGACAGATTAAAGTAAGTTTTTAAAAGAAAAGAAAAGGGAGAAAGAGAATACATAAGAGCAATAAATATAATTAAGGTTGCAAAGCTGAAATATAAACTTAGTATAGGTTGATTCACGGTGGTTTTGACAAATACATTTGAAACAGCCTTAAAGACGTCCGTGGATAGTCGTTATCTGGAAGAAGGGGCTGTAAGAGTTTCCGTATCCATTGATCAAAGGGGGGCATATCTGTGTCTTTCCAACGAATCAGGATCAATCTATTTGTGGGGGGGGGGCGGCGCTGAGCCAATCCATTGGCGCTGAGCCAATCCATTGGCGCCCCGTGTTGGGCATGTTGTTTTGCGCTGCTCCTCTGAGCGCTGCCCTCCTTCCCTACAGCTGATCCAGACCATCAGCGTCGTGGACCGGGATGAGCCCCAGAGCGGCCACCGCTTCTACTTCACTCTGGCCCCCGAGGCCTCCTCCAGCCACCACTTCTCCCTGCTGGATATCGAGGGTAAGCCAGGGAGCAGGGAGGGACCCCCAGGTCATCTAGTCCAGCCCCCCACCTTGCCCACCCACAGGCAGCCCTTCCGCCTGCTCTCCCACACCCGAGGCTGGCAGCCCTGCCCCACGGCCCTCTCCCCATTCATACACGCATGCCAGCTCCTGCCCCATCCTTGGCGAGTGCCCCCCATGCCCCCCTCTGCCCTGCCCGCCTCCCCTCTGCTCTCTCCTGGGCACGGTATAAATATCGGCGGTGACAAACGGCCGCCAACGGCCCATCTGTTTCTTTGTACAAATTTGTAGCCAGTTTTGAGATGTGATTTATAAATATTGCTGCTGGAGCCAAGACAAGACACTGATGGATGCCAGCCCAGATGGAGACACAAAGCGCTCACTTAAATCTCCTCCTTTTACATCCTCGGCGGCGGCAGGAAGAGACCTCGGGCGCAAAGCTCCGCACAGCCCTCCCTGCCTGGCTTGAGGGGCTCCCTGGGGTCAGGCTGGCAGAAGGGGGTGGCTGGGGAAAAGGAGGGCGCCCTGGTTCCTGAGAGGGGCAAGGAAGCTGCTCTTCTCCTGCCTTGCATGGGGTTGGGCTGGATGACCTTTGGGGGTCCCTGCCAGCTCTGCGATTCTGTGAATCTAAGCTCCACTGGGGTGCATCTGGGTTTGGACTGAAATGCCCACCAAAGTGGGGCAGGGGGGACAACTGCTCTCCTTCTGGGCTTGTGAGCTTCCAGGGGCCTCAGTCTCCCTCTGGGGCTGCAGGGGCTGCATTTCTTTCGCCCAGAGTTTTCTGTGCACCCCGTCAGCAAAATCTCCCCACAGAGAGCAAGAAAACAGGAACAGGCACAACTGTAAGAAGAAGAAGCAGCCGCTGACAAGGAGGATTTCTTTCATATTCATTTATTTATTTCTTAAGATTTATATGCCGCTCGACTGTGGAGGGGGAAAACCCCCAAGGCGGTTTAGAAAATGATAAAACCCAGAAAGAATGCACAGCAATCGTTTAAAAGATACAAAAAGTTAAAAATACTGAAACGATATAAAATTCGCATTCACTTTCTCAGCATCCAAAGAGTTCCTCATGTTTCCAGCTGGGCCTCTCGGATCTGCGCAGGCAGAAATCTGACCAAGGAAGCTTTTTCGAGTCCTGCCCTCCCTGGTGAATTTCTGCCTGTTGTGCAGGTGGCTCGCAGGGCCTGCACATGTCCCCCTCCCACAGCTGACTGGCTGCCTGGTCCTGGGCTGGCCTGCAAGGGGGGCCCAGCTGCCGCTCTCTGCCCCACCTTAGGGGCAGACTGTGGGTCTGTTGGGTCCCCCATGTCTGGGGCTTTGACCCTCCAATCTCCCCCCCCCGCCAACGCCGTTGGGCCTTTCCCTGGGGAGTTTGAATGGCAGCTAACATCCCATGGGGTGTCCTGTGGGGGACACACACCCCACCAGCTTCTTTGGCAGGACTCGAACCCATGGCTGCAAGTTACAAGGAAGGAGATTCCGACACAACAACAGGAAGAACCTTCTGACAGGAAGAGCTGTTTGTGGGGTGGAAGGAGATGGGCTCTCCTTCCTGGGAGGCTTTTAAGAAGAGGTTGGGTGGCTTGGATGCCGGAGCTGAGATCCTTGTGTTTCAGGGGGTTAGACTAGATGACTCTTAAGGGTCCCTTCCAACTCTAGCATTCTATGACCCCCCTCCCAACGCAGGCAGGCTTTGCTGGGCTGCATGGAACAAGCGCAGGGTGCAGGTGGGGGAGATGGGGGCCCCCAGAAGTCCCTCTCTAGACATTCCCCGAAACACACAAGGCAGAGATGAGGCAGGACAGATTGGGGTGGGGGCACACCCCAGAAGGGCAGACCCCACCCTCCCACTTTTGCAATGGGAGAAGAAGGTTTGTCTCCTGCCGGGCTGCTTTTGGCTCTGGAAGACCCTCTCTCTCTGTGTGTGTGTTTCCTGGCTGGCTGGTGGCTAATTGGGAGCGACACCGGACGGCTCCTGACTGCAGGCAAAAGGAGCAGATGCAGGAACTCTCTAAAGATCTCGTTAGAAGCAAGGTTTTTTTGGGGGGGCAGGAGGAGCTGGCAGCTTCCTGGGGACCCTGACAGCGAAGAGAGGAAGGCGGGAGAGGATCTGCGGAGTCTGTGCCTGCAAGGAGGGCGGGGGGGGGGGAGAGAACTGACTCTGGCTGGGCTGGCCCCGAGGACGAATCCTGCTGCACCAGCTGCAAAGAGCACCTGACGGCCCTCAGGTGTGTGTGTGGGGGGGGGCTGCCTGGGGAAGGGGCTGCCTGCCGCTCTCCGCCCATCCCATGACCTTCTGCCTCCTTGGATTAGAATCAGTAGGAAAAAGACAGTCACAGAACTGAGAAGTTGCACAAAACAAATGAAATACCGTGAAAATCCCTGAAACGAGAAGTAATCGACTAGAAATTTGAATTTTGGTCATTTAAGGTTTATGATTTTTCTATTTCCTTCTGAGGAAACTGAATAGTTCAGTGAAACGAGATTTGTAGCTGGCATCCGATTAAGGCTTTGTACAATTCTAGGTTTTTCTAATTTTTTCCTTAAACTTTTTGATTTTTATTATTTAGTTTATTACTATAAGAATATTTTTCTTGTCGATTACTTCTTGTTTCAGGGATTTTCACAGTATTTCATTTGTTTTGTGTCATTCCTCGGATTAGAATGGCGGAACTGTAGGGTTGGGAGGGACCCCCAAGGGCCATCCAGTCTGACCCCCTGCGATGCCCGATGCCACTTCTGCCTCCCCACAGACAACACGGCCGCCGTGCACACCCAGCGCCTGGGCTTCAACCGGCAGGAGCAGGACCTCTTCCTGCTGCCCATCCTGGTGGTGGACAGCGGCCCCCCCACCCTCAGCAGCACCGGGACCCTCACCATCCGCATCTGCGGCTGCGACAGCTCCGGCGCCATCCAGTCCTGCAACACCACCGCCTATGTGGTCTCCGCCTCGCTCAGCCCCGGAGCCCTCATTGCCCTGCTGGTCTGCGTCCTCATCCTCATCGGTGAGTCTCTGTGCCCCACGGAGCCCCCTTCCTGCCCCTCGGGGGGAGGGCCACTCCTCCAAGAACAGGCCTAGACGCGCAACATAGGAATATAAAATGAGGACACAAATACATAAGGAAAGGAAAGGAAGCCAAGGAAGACCCTCCCATCACCACTTTAAAGGACAGAGGCTGTTCATCAGCCAAAGGCCGGGTGCAAGGGAAACCTTTTTCCTGGCACCTAAAGATATGGAAGGAAGGGGCCACAAGCAGGGAACCACTGCAGAAAAGGTCCCGCTCTCGTGTTGCCACCTTCTACAGCTTGAGGAAGAGGCACACAAGGCAGACCTCAGAGGAGAATCTCAGTGTCCGGGTAGGTTCATGTGGAAAGCGGCTGCCCTGGGGTATTGGGCTCCTGAGCTGTTAAAATCAGCACTTTGAATTAGGCCTGGGAACTAATTGGTAGCCAGTGCAGTAAGACCAGGACTGGGGTCATACGCTCAAACCATCTTGCTCCGGTGAGCAACCTGGCTGCCGAATTCTGCACCAGCTGAAGTTTCTGAACGGTCTTCAGGGGCAGCTCTATGTATAACAAGTTGCAGTAATCCATCCTTGAGGTTACCAGAGCAGAGGCAGCAGAAGTTAAGACTCCCCCTGTAGGGGCTCAGCTGGGACACCAGGCAAAGTTGACAGGCCACCTGAGCCTCAAGCGACAGTAGGGGATCCAGAAGGACCTCCTTCTTCAGAAGGGGAACCCCATCAAGAGCAGGTGCCCTCCCACCCATCTGGTCTTGGGAATCCCCCACTAACAGGGCCTCCGTCTTATCTGGATTGAGCCTCAGTTTGTTGGCTCTCATCTTGTCCATGACCGAGGCAAGACACTGGTCCAGAACTCCCACTGCCTCACCTCCAGATGTAAAGGAGAAAGAGAGCTGAGAGTCATCCGCATACTGCTGGCAACATACTCCAAACCTCCGGATGACCCCACTCAGAGGTTTCACGTAGATGTTAAACAGCACGAGGGATAATATAGACTTTGAGGACCCCCACATTGAAGGCTCCCTGGGGCCTGAGCCCTTCTCAAGCCTCCCTCTCTGGGAGGTGGGTTTTCCTTTGTAAGGAAAGGGAGACCCCTTTGGGTAGGAGGTGCTTGGAAGGAGCCCTTGGCTCTTGTCCCGGGGGGGGGGTCCCCTGCTCTCTCCCACCCCCTCTTCCGGCCTTGACCACCCCTCTCCCCCCCCCCAGTGCTGGTCCTCCTGATCCTGACTCTGAAGCGGCACCAGAAGGGCCACCTCTCGTCCGAGGAGGACGAGGACATGCGCGACAACGTCATCAAGTACAACGACGAGGGGGGCGGGGAGCAGGACACGGAGGCCTACGACATGTCTGCCCTGCGCAGCCTCTACGACTTTGCGGAGACCAAGGGGGGCGGGGGCGAGGGCCCCCCCGGCCTGCCCTCGGAGCTGCACTCGCTGCCGCAGTGGCGCCCGGCGCCCGACTTGGACTTCTCCGTCTTCAGGGACTACATCAGCAGGAAGGTGGGGCAGGCGGACGAGGACCCTTCTGTGCCCCCCTACGACTCCTTCCAGACCTACGCCTTTGAGGGGGCCGACTCCCCTCCCGCCTCCCTCAGCTCCATCGCCTCCCGCTCCACGGGCTCCGAGCAGGACTTCTCCTACCTGGGCAGCTGGGGGCCACGCTTCCGGCAGCTGGCGGCCCTCTACGCTGGGCGCCGGGGAGGGGAGGAGAACGGCGGTGGCGGCGGCAGCGCAGAGTCCTAGGCCCACCAAACCAAAAAGACACCCCACCCACAGCGGAGGAGAGAGAGCCAGGCTGGCAGTGGCTTCCGGGGGGGCACCGTGCGGGCGCAGCCAGGTCCAGCCACACAGCAGAACCCCCCAAGTGCCCTGGCCTGCCTGCGAGGGGAGGGCCTTGGGGTGAGGGAGGGCCCGGGCAGGGGGCCAGGGACGCCCCACTGCTTGCCCCCTCGCCGCCTCTTCCAGTGAAACTCTCCACGCCCCTTGAAGACTGCATCTCTGCCAGCCAGGACTTCTCCCCTGGCAAATTATCATTTAAATGGATCTGCGCAGGGGAGGGGGCGGCCTGCCTGGGAGGGAGGGGAGCCTTTTGTTGTCGAAATTGATTTTGTCACTTGATTCCAACGTTTGACAAGCTTTGATTTGCTAAGCGGAGTCTCTGCCAAGAGGAGCCTGCTGCTCCTTCTCCCGCTGGCTGGCTCTCCTTCCCGGGTCTCCCTCTCCAGGACTTTCCCCCGGGACCTTCCTCTCGGGCCTCATCCTCGGGGAAGGGGAGGCCTTTGGTTGTGGGTTCCAGGGAGGGGAGGGGGCACAGCGCTTTTCCAGTGGGGGGACGGGGACCATTTTGATTCCCTCCCTTGGCAGCGTTCCGTATTGCATTTTGGATTTGAACCTTCCACCCCTCTTGGGGACCAATCCTCAGGGTCTTCTAATTCTCCACAGCAGAGCGCTCCTCTCCCACACGCAGCCCCAGACACCGCCCCCCCGGCAAAGAAACCCCCACCTTGTCCTCCCCAGGTGCTTGCAGTGTGACACCCCTCCCCTCCAGCAGGTGCAGCGCTGCTCCGCAGGGTCTCCCCCCACCAACCGCCCCCTTCTGGCTCCACCTGCCCGTTTCCCTCTTGCAAAAGTTGTGCGCCATTGGCAGAAGCTGGTTGCCTGAGACTCCCCCCCCCCACCTCTCCCTGCCATGGGTCTGAGGGAGGCAGCTCTCTTGGGGCAAATGGTTGCCCCACGGCCTCATGGCCAGTCTCACTTCTCCCTACAAAATGCCTGGCTTTTGGGGTGAGAGACCAGCAAGGGCCCAAGGCCTGAAGGGTGTGTTGGGGGGCCGGGAGTGGGGCAGCCTTCATGACTCCCCTTTCCCCTGGCACCTGCTGTGACCCCCAAGCTCCCTGTTCCTGGCCAGTTCCCCCCTCCTGCCCCCCCTTTGCAGGCCTGCCTGACTTTACGGCTCGGACCAAGCCGAGTCGCTGGTTCTCAGGATTTTTCCCGGTCTCCCTGGGCTGTTCCGGTAGTGGGAGGGGGGGTGGGATGGGCCTCCCCAAGCCAGCCTGGCCTTCACTGTGACTTCCCCTCTGGTTCTAGAGAGGCAACTGGGCAGATGGCAGTCCCCCCCCCCCCCGGTGGTCCTTGTCCAAAGGGTGGGGGCCGGATGCAGGGACAGCGGCTCTTTGCTCCCCTCCCTCTCCTCCTCAGGAACGCCTCCCCTCCCTGTTCCCTGGGGGCAGCCGGCCTCTCAGGCCACGGGCCAAACAGGGTATGTATCTGGCGCTCCCCCCCCCCACTGCCTGCCCTCCCACCCACATGCCCAGAGCTGCTGTCCTGGTGACACCCCTCCACTCCTGCCTCTTCCCACCTGTAAATAGGGGTGCGTCTCCCCTGCCCCCAAAAGATGCCCCCGCAGGAGGAGCTGGCAGGCCCATGGAGCACGGGGGGGGGGGCAGCTGTGCTTTGAGTTCTGAGCCAGCCAAGTTGCTCACCTTTGGTATTTTCACACTTTGGTCTTTCTGGGACCCGGAAATAAATGATCTCCTTGTCGTCTTCCTGGAGTCCTTTGTGCTGCTTTCCTTTGGTAAGGGGGAGGGGGCAGGCAGGAGCCTGGCAGGGACCGGAGCCCCTTTCCGGTGCTGCACAGGGGTGACCCCACAGAAGTGGGTCTGGGCCGCTGGCTCCAGGCAGGCGTTCAGAATCCCCTTCCCGCAAAAGAGAAATGGCTCTCCCTATCCTAAAAGGGGTCCGGATCAGATCTTCTTGCAGCCCTTCCTGCCTCTTTGAATTGTCACGTGGCCCTCGGAGGTGTTGAATTCTTCACGACCCACATATTTTTGTAATGCGTTTAATTTATAATTCACAATTCGTAATTTGTAATTCATGACACTGTACTTTGCAATTCCCATTGAATTGAGGGGGCTGGGGGTCAGGCGAGACTCCTGGCTGGTCTGCGGAAGGAGGAGGAGGAGGAGGGATGTCTCAGCCAAGTGGAATCTCTGGCGTCTCCCACAAGAACCCTTTTAATCTGCCACTAATTCAAGGTCTGCACTTGAGCCTCTGATCCAGCCCCAAAACCAGCTCCTTTCCATCCCCCCAACGGCTGCTTGCAGGGAAGGATCCTGGCAAGGCATCCCAAGAGGACTGCTACATTCCTTGAGATGCTGGAAGGAGGCTGGGAGGGAGAGGATGAGAGCCCAATGTGGGGTGTGCCCTCTTCTGCTGTGTGCTGACCTCTGGGGTCAGTCCCTTAGCTTCCAGAGACCCCCTCTTAAAGAGTGTTCCTGGGCAAGTGCAGACTGGGGGGGGTCATGGCTTTCCTCTCCCACAGCCAAGCTAGGCAGTCTTCCTGGGCAGCCAGGAGTCACTCATGGGGGCGGCTGGTCTCTGGACTAAGAATTGCCAGCCTTTGGAGAACCCATAGGTAAAGGTAAAGGGACCCCTGACCATTAGGTCCAGTCGTGACTGACTCTGGGGTTGTGGCGCTCATCTCGCTTTATTGGCCGAGAGAGCCGGCGTACAGCTTCCAGGTCATGTGGCCAGCATGACTAAGCCGCTTCTGCCGAACCAGAGCAGCACACAGAACCAACATTTACCTTCCCGGTGGAGTGGTACCTATTGATCTACTCACACTGGCATGCTTTCGAACTGCTAGGTTGGCAGGAGCAGGGACTGAGCAATGGGAGCTCACTCTGTCGCGTGGATTCGAACCGCCGACCTTCTGATCAGCAAGTTCTAGGCTCTGTGGTTTAGCCCACAGCACCATCCGTGTCCCCATGGTGCGGGTGGCGAGCACCCATGGGTGCGGGTAATTAAGTAGCATAGATAAATGGCTTGGATCACTGATAAAGTTCCTGGCTACATGTTAATCCTGCCTTTCACCAGAAGACTTCCAGGTGACTGGTGACAGTCAATTAAAACAATGCAGCCGCATTAAAACGACACAAACTTGAAAACGGCAGAGATTAAAACAATAATTAAAAACACCCAGTTGGACACTTAGAGCAGCTTCCAACACATTCAACACACTCCACCAAACGGCTTTCCCCAGAAGGGAGGTTTTGCCAGTGCAGTGTTTGGAGCGATGGAAGCACTGGGCTGCCTCCCTTGGGAGGGAGGGGCAGAGCCTCTTGCGGTCAAGGAAAAGCCCCCCCCCCAAAAAACAGGGTTGCTCATGGGGGGCATGGGGTCCCTTTAGCTCAGGTAGGAGATCAGGGGAGGGTTCACTCTGATATCCTGGTCCCCAACTGAACGGACCTTTGAAGGTCTCTTTCGCCAGTGCTTTGAAGTGGGAGAGGGCAAGCTGGGAACTGGGGCAAGAGCATCTTCTGGAGAGGCAGGTCCAGCTGAGCAATATGGCAGCTGCGGAAGTTTCTGGGCATTTTCCAAAGGCGGGAGCCCACATGCGATGCATCCGAGGCCTCTGTCACGATGGGCAGATCTGCCTTCTCCGGGAACAGAGAGAGCTGGCGCACCAGCCTGGGCTGAGCAAAAGCACATCTGACTGTAGCCGTCAGGGCGCCAAGGACAAGCCAGACTCCAAGTGACAAGCCTGCTTTTCAAATGGGGGTGCTGCTCCCTCCCTCCCCCTCAACCCTCGCCTGGTGGGGATTGAGCTTCATTGTGTTTGGCCACATTCAGCCTGTTTCCACCTCAAGGCATCGGTCTAGCCGCCGCCCTGACTGTGATGGAAGAGAGAGGCTCTCCCGCTTGTCATCTCCATATTGATGGCTCCAGATCTCCATACAACCTTTTCCCAGCGGCTTCCTGCAGATACTAAACAGCCTGAGAGACAGAGCAAAGCTCCTGGGGCCACCGTGAGCTTAGGAGCCAAGGCACTGGTCGGGAGGTCCTCAGCACCAGCTTCTGAAAGATAAGAGGAGCCTGATGGATCAAGCCAGCGGCCCGTCTAGTCCAGAATCCTGTTCTCCCAGTGGCCAACCGGGTGCCTGTAGGGAACTTGCAAGCAGGATCCGAGCCCAAGAGTTCTCTCCCCTCCTGTGGTTGCCAGCAATCAGTGTCCAGAAGCCCTGGTGCCTCTGGCTGTGGTAGCCGCTGGTAGCCCTCTCCAGGAAAGTGTCCCTGCAGGAAGAACAGGAGCCGCAGGCCCCAGATTCCACTCCCTCCATGCTCAGTTGGTGGAACTGAAGGCCACTGAGAAGTACCAGAGGATTTTCCCAGCAGGGCAAGCAAGGCTGTTTCTGTGTCGACTGTAAGCTGGACTGGAATCTGCTCTAGATAACCTGAGGGGTCGTCCCACACTTGCACACCTGGGCCAAAAATGGAGCCAGGGACCAAACTGGTCCCACATTCAACCCCTGGGATTTCCAGGGCTGTTTTGGTTTGCCAGATGAAGTCCAGGCAAGTGATGGGGAAGTCCCTTTTGAACCCGAGACCCTGGAGAGCTGCAGGTGCCAGTCAGAGTGGAGAAGACTGGGCCAGCCTGACCTGGGAGAAGGCAGCCTCTGATGCTGCTCACTGGAGTCCTACCTGGTCTAGCCAGGGACGCTGGTGGCTCCCCCTTGAAGCCAGCCCTCTGGGGTGCCTGGTGGGGGGGAGGGCCTGAGGGCTGGAGCCTGTCCTCCTGGGCGCAGAGCGGGGTCCCGGAAGGAGACTTCTACCTTTCGCAGGGATTTCAAGGGGCCAGAGGAGAACCAGAGGGAGGCAGTTGCTGGCCCACAAAAGGGTGCTGTAGCCAACAACTCAGAAGGCTGTGGAGCCTCCTTCGTGGCCGGTTGGATGGCCAGCTGCCAGGGCTTCCTTAGCTGTGACTTCTGCCTTGCAAGGGGTCAGACTAGATGAGCCTCGTGGCCCCTTCCAGCTCCACCCTTCTAGGATTCCAGGTGGGCTGCTGTCTCAGGGAAGGATTCTGTCGCCAACCACAGGGCCAGCTGGGCCCCCCCTTGCAGTCCGTCTTGGGGCCACTCCTGGGGGTTCCCTGTTGTGCATTGGAGGAGGAGAGGTCTGGCTCAGTCCCAGTATTGTCCTCCACTAAGAGGTCAATCCCTGAGGGCCGTTCCACTTCATACCCGCGGTCCAGATCCTTTAGGTCAGTTTGGATCTGGTCAGTGTAAGCCTCTTCCTGGTTTTGGTGTCCCTGGTGATCTGTAGGACCAGGAGAGTCCGATGTTGCCTGTCCTCCTCTCCGCCACGTGTCTGAATTGGGCTCAGCAGCTGCCTGCCTCTGTCTGGAAATCCTGTTTGGAAAGTGAAGGCAGCAAAGCCCCTGCAGCCCCCCCCAATGCTGTGCCTTGAATGGGGAGGGGTCTCTTGCTCCCCCTCCTGCAGACAGACTCCACGGAGATTGTGTGCTTTCTTGAACTGCCAGACATAAACTGGGGAGTTACGGCAGACCCTGCAGGTGATAAGCTGGGAGTTCAAATGGCCTTGATAAATTAGGAGGCTGTACCGAAAGCAGTATATTGAAATTCAATAGAGACAAATCTTCTGGCACCACCGAAAATCAAAACAAACGCTCAGGATTCCAGGAGAGGAATCGATAGCCAGGCCAAAGGAAGGCTAAGCTCGGCCTCGGGTCTTCCTGGGCGACAGGAGGCCAGCAGGGGTCCGAGGGGAGAGGCGTCGCTTCCTGGCAAGCGTCTGCCTGCAGCTGACCTGGGGGGGGTCACCCTGACAGAGGGTGGGACAGGCACCTGTCCATCTCCTGGTGTCCTGTGGCCTCTGGTGAGTCAGAGAGACTGGCAGGGGCTGCCAAGGCAGAGGCAGGGGCTCGCATGCCAAGGGCACTCCTGAGGGGCACCCGGTCTCCTTGAATCCGCTGCTTTTAGGATTTGGCACGTTTTCTAGTTACTGTGTGAGACGGGGAGAGGCGCCCGATTGAGGCAGGGGCTGGAGAGGGAGAGGCAGGAGTGCAGCTGAGCATCCTAGAATGGCAGAGTTGGAAGGGACCCTGGGGGTCATCCAGACCAGCCCCCTGTGATACAGGAATCTCAGCTCAGGCATCCCTGACGGGTGGCCATTCAACCTCTGCTGAAAAACCCCCAAGGAAGGAGAGGCCCCCACCTCCCCCCAAGGGAGTCCGTTCCACTGCCAGCTCTCCTCGTCAAAAAGCTCTTCCGGATGTTGAGTTCGACAATCGCCCTTTAGTGCCAAATTTGCTATCTGATGTAATTTAACCCTAAAGAGAGTTTTCCCTGGGGAAGGAGTGGGGCAGGGGCTTGCACCCGTGTTTTCTGGGCACATGGAAGTGAGGGGGAACCCTCAATATCCCCTGTGTGTGTGCTTGTGGAAATGGACTGCGGGAGCTGAAGAGGGGCAGCTGCCATGCTCCCCCCTCCCCAAACTCACAGTCCTTGCCTTTTGACAGAGCAAGTGGTGTCAGGGGCCGCATCCTGACTAAGCCAGGCAGCTTTGCAGCTGGCAGCAGCAGAGGCTGCCTTGCTGTGTGCCTCAACGGGCTCCAGCAGCAGCAGATGCTCAAAGCAGCTTAAAGGTAACAAGGCCTTTATCTCTCCTCTTCCTAGAAAACAAAATTGAGGAATTAGTGTGGGCCACAGCCTGATAAGGCAGCAGGCAGGAAGATTTACTCTGTGTGTGTGTGTGTAGGAGGGGTGTCTGTCCTGCAGCGGCTTCTCACTGGACAGGAAGCAGGAGGGGCTGGGTCAGGACCAGAGTGGATAATGGGGGCTGGTGGAGGGGGCAGCAGGAGAGGAAGTCCTGCCATCCGGTCCAGATTAGGCCAGGGGGTGGGAGGCGAAGCTTCCCTGTTTGCTTTCTCAAGGCCAAGGGCACTGGGACCTCTTCCTGCCCCCGTCTGAGTCCTGCAAGAAGCGCCTCTTCCCGGGAGTCTCCTCTTGTGGGGCCCATCAAGCCCCCTCTGCAAGCTGCTCCAGATGCGCCAGGCAGAGCCCGGAGGAGTCTCCCGAGAGAGCTTTGGCAGAGACAGATGTGCTCAGCAAGCAAGATCTCTGTGCTCCCGCCCCAGGAGGGAGATCCGTCTTCTGAGCCTTTGCCACAGGGAAGGGCCTCCCCCTCCGGGCAGTGCCAAGGCTGCGGGTGCTTCTGAGCTCCTGCCTGGTACAGATGCCCTGGCCCCCTGCATCACAAGGAGCAGCAGGATAATGAGGGCACAGGACACCTTCCACATCCGGTGCTCATGCCAGAGAGCCGCACACAAAAAAGGACATTCTGGGATCGAAACAGAAGCCAGGATTTGCTGCTTTGATCTGGGATGTGCCGCTTAAAAGGGACAGCTGGCGGGTCTGCGCTTGACCTGGCCCTCGCCTGCCCCAGGGACAAGCACGGAGGTGCCCAGAACTTTGCAGCTGGAGACCCCTGCCATCGCTGCCCCCCTGCTGGCACCAGGTGCCCGTTCTGGGAGCCTCTTGCAGGGCTTGTGTGCGCAAACACACCCAACCCCTTTTGCGCAAGGGGTGCCTGAGGAAGTCATCTGCAGGCGGGCGGAGCAGCGAAGGCGGGCTGGGCTGGTGGAAGGAGCTGCTGCCTTGGTGAGCTGAGCTGAAAAGCAAACAGCTTCTCCCTGCCTTGAAAGGCAAACAGACCAGGAGACGGAGGGATGGTTCAGGTGGGCAGGGGGGCACAAAGAGGCAGGCGGATCTGCCATGAAATAAGGAAGCTTCTGCTTCAAGGCCCCAAATCCCAGAGGAGCCCCAGAAACGACTTTGGTCCACACTGCTTTTAAAAAATGGGTCTAGTAGACACAATTTGAGTCTCACAACTCATTGATTTATTTTTTGTGGTACATATTTCAACGGTCTCAGAGTTTGAGAGTGAGTAACACAGATGTTGCAATGGTCGTTGAAGGAGTTAGCAGTGGTTGCCCAGACCTCGTTGCTGGTTGCAAAGGGGCCCCCATAACAGTTCAAGACCCCCCAAATGTAGGTCTGCCACTGCAAAAAAGGTCGAGAGTAGGAACTCTGCAGTGCTCCCACTCCAGGAACCGGAGCCAACGGAAGCCAAGCAAAACTCTTGACCAGGAAGTGGGGGCCTTGCTCAGGATACAGCCAGGCAGGCAGAAGGGGGAACCCCAGGAGCAAATTCTCCCCATCCTGCCAGCCCCTGCCCCTGCCAACCCATTCGGAGCAGAATCCTCGAGGCCCAGAGGCCATTCACCTCTCCCAGGAAGTAAGGACATAAGCAGAGCCTCTGGATCAGGCCCAAAGGGGCCCATCTCGTCCAGCACCCTGTTCTCACTGTGGCACAGGATTTGAGCATGGCCAAGTCCCCCGATGCTCCTGCGCATTGGAGAGGCTGGTTGGCCGCGATGCGCTTCCTGAAGCATCGCCATCCATCCTCCATCCGAAGGTCCCAGGACACATTGTGCGCACTTCGCCATAACAAGAGGGAGAAAGAGGGATGGCTCTGCCTCTTGGGCTCTGCCCTGCCTTGCTCTACATGAGAAGAGTCTGTGCTGGATCAGGCCAGTCAGCCTCCTGCTCCTCCAGGGGCCAGACAAGCCCCAGAGCAGGACTCAAGAGCAACCGGGATTGAGAAGCATCACTGCCTCCAGCCGGGGATCCCCCCCCCGCCCTCTCCTCCAGGCATTGGTCTCATCCTCTCTTAAAGTCAAGAGGGAGGGAGTTCCACAGTTTAACTCTGCGCTGTGTGAAGGAGGACTGTCTTTTATCTGTCCTGAATTGTCTTCTGCCATATCCTCTGCTGAGATGAGAAGGGAGGGTGTGTGTGTGTGTTGGGGGTGGGGCTCCTGCAGCCCCAAGAGCCCCATTTTGCAAGTTAGAGGCTGCTGTTTGGGTCACTGAGCTGTCACCCCCCCCCCAGCAGCTGCCCTGAGGATGTCTCCCAATGCCATTGCAGGGAGTTTCTCAGCACATGCCCCCCCTTCTCTGCCTGGTCAGACTGGCCCGGGGCAGAAGTCTGTCCATCTGCCCACCACCTCCAACAGGGATGTGAGCTGCTGCTAAACACCCCCCCAACACGCAAGCAGCCCATTAGAAATGCTCTCCTTCCCAGCCTCTCCGACATGCCTCCGTCATTCCAGCCAAACTGCCTGACGAGCTCAGCCTGTAGCTCTTCTGAGGAAGGAAGCACCCAGGGAAGGGCAGCCGCGGGGGGGGGGGGTGCACAGGCTGGAGAAAACATAGGGGGGCTCTGCCCTCCATAACCCCCTCCCCATGGCCCTCCCTTCCCCTGTGCTGCTGGGGGCTGTCAATCCATCGACTGGGGTACCTCTGACATTAAGAAGCCAGCCGTTAAGATGATCACATTTAGCCGTAATGGAGCACAGATTGTGTTGACATTTGGAAAGTCACCCAGCGCAGAAGCCGCCTGCCTCCTCTTTCTCTCACGGCAGCAGGAACAAAGTGGAGATTGGGAAGGCTGGGCCCAAGATGGCCACGTTTTCTCCTGAAAAGTGGGGATGGTCAGCGCAGTTAGGCAGCGCAGACAGGACTGAGCTATAGGTGGTTCCCTGCTTTGTCTTGGGACAAGGCAACGTCCCATGGTCCTTTCCAAAGTCTTGCAAAGGAGGCCAATACGGCTGTTCCCCTGCGGCAGGGATGGCTGTGCGGGAAGTAGTGAGTTTGTGGTCAAGGCAAGAGCCCAATGGTGGGAGGGAGGCCCCAGGCAGCACCTGAGGCCGGCAGAGGCAGAAATGGCCAAGACCCGCTTCCTGGAAGCCAAGAGGCCTCTCGGGACCCCTGCCTGCCTCTTTGGCTACTGGAGTTTTTACGCTCCTTGAGGTCCAGCTCTGCCCCCAGGACTGATCTTGCCACAAAGCCAAGGGCAGCTGCCTGGACCTCTTCTCCTGCCTCCAAACTCCATCTCTCTTGGCATTATTGAA
Organism: Podarcis vaucheri; assembly: GCF_965113315.1. NCBI lineage: Eukaryota > Metazoa > Chordata > Lepidosauria > Squamata > Lacertidae > Podarcis > Podarcis vaucheri. The sequence continues at coordinate 107,395,382 of NC_138764.1, read as the reverse complement.
ATGTCAGGTGTAAAAAAGGCTTCCAGAGCAAGATGAGTGTTTTTGTGTTTGTGGTTTTTTTGGTCTTGTGCTGGAGATGCATTTCAGGGTGTCAAACTAAGTGACTCTTGGGGTCCCTTCCTACTCTGAAATTCCACGTGGCGATTGCCCTGCTATTGCAAAGAGCCAGGATGGCTGGCTGTGAACAGGCGTGTTTTGCTTATATGCAGACTCACCCTCCAAACACGGCTGCTGTGAACCTCCTTCTCTCACCCCCACTTCCCTCCCTCTATGGTTTGTCTCATGTATGGAAGTGAGAGCTGGACCATCAAGAAGGCTGATCGCCGAAGAATGGATGCTTTTGAATTCTAGTGCTGGAGGAGACTCTTGAGAGTCCCATGGACTGCAAGAAGATCCAACCTCTCCATTCTGAAGGAAATCAGCCCTGAGTGCTCACTGGAAGGACAGATCCTGAAGCTGAGGCTCCAATACTTTGGCCACCTCCGGAGAAGAGAAGACTCCCTGGAAAAGACCCTGATGCTGGGAAAGATGGAGGGCACAAGGAGAAGGGGACGACAGAGGACGAGATGGTGGGACAGTGTTCTCGAAGCTACTAGCATGAGTTTGACCAAACTGCGGGAGGCAGTGGAAGACAGGAGGGCCTGGCGTGCTCTGGTCCAGGGGGTCACGAAGAGTCGGACACCACTAAACGACTAAACAACAATGGTCTGTTTCACAGCGGAAGATCCTGCAGGCAGGGACCTTTTTCCGCCTGTGTAAAAAGAAGCCGGGTGCCCTGTCTGCTGACTTTGCCGCAAGCCTTCAAGACCGGGGTGGGTGGGGCCCTTTAACCAAGCCCATCAGTGCCCCCGCTTCATCAGGGAGGGAGATGGGAATGGTGGGGCAAGGGAGGGGTGAGCCAGTCTCCCCAGGGTCCCTCTGCCCAGCACCCAGTCCCTGTCCTTAGCACCCAGCACGCCCTGGGCTCTCTTCCTGAGACTTCTCGCAGGAAGGAGGGTGTGGAGTTGGCAGTGGCACAGCTGGCTTGGTGGGCTCTCCTCCAGCCCTGGCATTGCCCCAATGCAGCCAGTCTCTGGCACCGGCTGTCCTTCGGTGTTCCCACACCCGGCAGGGCAGGAGGAGCCTGTGGACAGCGGAGGAATTACCTGAAATGAACTGATTAATCTCTTTAAATAACTGTGAACCCCCCACTCCCACCCCACCCCCAAGTTAATCTACTCTAAATGGTTGGAGAGCTATTCTTGGGCTCCAATCAATATGGGGCCGCCTGCTTTTCATATGTAATTCTCAGTAATTGCAGGAGCCTTTCTGGAGAAAATGACATTGTAGAAGCAGCCGGGAGGCCGGCAGGAGGAAGACCGGGATCAATTAGCTCTCTGCTCCCTGTGCCTGTCAGGTGCACAGAGGAATTGGGGAGGGGGAGAGGAACATGGAGGCCCCTTGAGGCTGTGGCGGTCGGAGCACCCGGAATGGGCATCAGGTGCTGGGGGTGAGGGGGAGATGCAGCCGGAGGGCAGCGGGGGAGGGGAGGCCGACGGGTCACTCTGCCCCCCAACTCCAGTTCCCGCAGACCCTCCTCTGCTGCAGCGCTCCCAAGCAAACACCTTGAGCAACAGACCTGCCCTCCTTCTGCCACCACCAGGGCTGCCCAGTCACAAATTCCATGCCCAGAGCTCACGCACGCAGGTGCCCAGTGCCGAGTCTGGCAGCTGCAGAAGCTGAGCGTCCTTCTGACAAATGTGTTGATTCCTGAAGTCCAGAGTAGAGGCTGGCCAGAAACAAAGGCAGGAGGGAGAGTGGCTGAGTTGAAAACCAAGCGGGGCTGGAGGATGCAGTCTGCCCTCATGCCAAGCTCCAGGTGGGAAGGGGAGCTGGACTTATTTACAACGCGGAACAGAGAACAAACGGCAGCAGGTGGATAAAACGGTCTGCCGGGTTTTAAAGGAGCAAACTGTCGCCATCAGCTCAGGCCAGCAACCTGCGTCCTCCACACAAGGGCACCGGAGACCCAGAAGGGAGCGCTGGTCGCGGCATCCCGCACCCTGAAATATCCCACCAAGCAGCTAGTCCTTAGGGTGCTTGGGCAGAGAGCACTTGGGGAACTCGCTGAAGCCAGGGGAAGGTTTGGGGATGGCACAGCTGGTTTCCCCTCACCCCCGATGGAGAATAAAGGGTGCCTGCTAAGGACCCATGGGAGGAGCTGAGTGGGGCCCAGAGAATCCTCCTTCCCAGAATCCCCCAGGGCCTCTGGTCCTGGTTGGAGAACATGAGACACCTCCAGTGAAGGAGTCTGCCACCTTCTGGGCAGGCTGCCTTGGGAACTGGCTGTTTTCCTGTGCCACGGCTTCAGGTGCCCACTCACCATCCACACAGCAGTTCCTGCCATCGCAGGAGGAGTCGTGGCTTAGCCATGTGGCAGCCTGATGAAACTTCTGCCTGGTGAGCTCCAGCTATCGCCCTAGTCGTGCCCCCTCCCTTGAAGCAGCTGTGCCCCCCCTCCACCATCCTGCCGGAGCTCAGGGGGGTCAAGTGGCCCCCGAGTCGTGAGCCGAGGGCACGGAGGGCGCTGGGCCAAGGCAAAGCTGCTGGCTGCCTGGCTCTGAGCGGAGAGCCATTTCTCTCTCTCTCCCCCCCCCACTGCCGGGGAGGGGGGGGGCCTGCCTGCGGAGAGGGAATCCTTTGCGCCTCCATCAGCCATTGTTCAGCCAGACTGTAATTTTCCAGGATGTCATTCTAATTCCGGAGGGGAAGCTTATTACTTGTGATCTCCCCATAAAGGAACTCGATGACTTACGAGGGGATGTCACTGCCTTGCCTCTCAATCCATCACACGGGGGCCGCAGGCCTGCTCTCCAGAGGGTCTGCAGGGGGGAGAGTGACACGGGGCGGGGGGGGGGTTGCCATCTGCAGAGCTTCTGCCACGCTCCTCGTGCCTCAACGCAACATCATCGTGCTGCCGGGCTCGGCACAGATCCTGGCGCTTCTACAGCGGCCAGACGGGGCTCTGCCACAGAACAGCACCGCTGCTGGGGGAGATGGAGGCTCAGGCTTGGCTTGGAAGCAGAAGGTGGCCCTGGAGCCGGGCAGGATGAGTCACAGGTCCTGGATCCTCAAACACACCTCGCTGGCTCCTAAGAACATGAGGAGAGCCTGGTGGACGGGCAGAGTCCTGTCCTATAGTGGCCAGATACGCCTAAGAACCTAGGAATCCAGATTGACTGCCTCTGGACCCGGAGGTTCCACGTGAACATGCCAATGGCCCACCCAGTCCAGCGTCCTGTTCTCACCCACAGCAAACCACCAAGCAGGATCCGTGCAAAAGAGTTCCAGCAATTAGCAACCTCCTGCAGGAGCAGGGGGCACACTGAGCCCCGCAACTCTGAGCCACCCAGCTGGGCGGCAGTTTGGGCTGCCCCCCCACTTGCTGCCCACCTGCAGGAGCCACAGGGTGACCTCAGGAGTCCTCTGGCTTGTGGCCTGGCCTCTTGGGCACACCTGTTGGCACACAGCTGCAGCGAATCTGAGCGGGGCACTGGCACAGCTGCGGCCAAACTCCTGCACCGGCACCAGGCATCATGCAGCTGGGACTGTGGCGACATGGTCGTTCTCAAAGCTCCTCTTGTCTCTGCAGCTGTTTGCTAATTGGTGCTAATGCGGGGAGCTCTGCTGGGGCTGCTCCAGGGACCCCATTAGGGGCTCCCACCCTCCCAGCCACCAATTACAGCTCTGCTTCCTCTGGTCCTGATTTCCGGGAGAAGAGAAGCAGGCAGTCTTCTTTGCCCTTGCCTAGAAGGATGCCCTCACCTTCATAGGGTCATAGTTGGAAGAGGTCCAGGGGCATCCAGTCCAGCCCCCTGCGTCCCTGACAGAGGACCATCCAGCCTCTGCTTCACAACCTCCAAGGAAGGAGAGTCCACCACCTTCCACTGTCCAACAGCTCTTGCCATCAGAAAGTTCTTCTTGCTGTTTCGTCGGAATCTCCTTTCTGTTGTTTTGGGTCTTCCCCCTGGAACAGCGGAAGAAAAGCCTGCTCCATCTTCCCTTTGACAGCCCTTCAGACACTTGAAGATGTCTTTTGTGTTGCCTCTCAAGTCTCCTCTTCTCCAGGCTAGGCCTCCCCAGCTCCCTCGGCCGTTCCTCATAAATAAGGTTTGGCTTCCAGACCCTCCATCATCCTGGCCGCCCTCCTCTGCGCACCTTCCAGTGTGTCAGTTTGCTGGAGGGGAACGCCGTCTCATCAGTGACAAATGGGGGTCCATCTCTGGCGATGAAGCTGCTCTTTCCGGAGGAGCAGGACTTCAGGGCAGGCGATGGACCAGTTGTCTGGACAGAGGCGCCTCTCACTCTCAGAACCACCATCTTGCCAGGAGTGGAGGGAGCTTGGAGCACTGATGCTCAAATCAGCTCTTGAGCCTTGCGGTGACCCTCCGAGATACTGGAGACGTGGGGGACATGGAAGGGGGGAACTGAGCAGGGATTGGGACGTGGACTTCTCACAGCCAAGACAATGGGGCCCACAGCAGCCAGCTTGCTCTTATGCTCCTCTATGCAGGGGGGCAGGATGGGGGGCCTTGGAAGAGCCCTTACCTGGGAGGAGGGAGAAAAGAAAGGACGTGGTTCCACCGCGTGTAGTTTAGCCTGGAACTCCTATAGGAGGAAGAGATGGCTTTCCAAGGGGATCAGCTTGGCCATCTTGGCTTAGCTCTGCCTCCACAGTCAGGGACAGCCATGCTTCTCAAATCAGCTTCGGAAATCAGCTGCTGGAAATCCCAGGAAGGGAGAGTTGGTGTTGTGCTTCCACTCTGTTTGTGGGTTTCGCTTGGTGAGAACGGGAGGCTGGGCTGGATGATAGACCATTGGCCTCACCCAGCAGGACCTTCTTAGGGTCTTAGAGTCACAGAATCACAGAATTGTAGGGCTGGGCGTGTTAAGGAAAAAATCCTGGGGTATGGTACCCCTGGGGGTCATCTGGTCCAACCCCTGCAACACAGGAATCCCATTGGACAGATGGCTGAGTCTCTGCTTAAAATCCTTCAGTGACTATGCCAAATTGGGAAAAACTGACGGGGGAAATCCAGAACCATCAGGACCTAACTTTTCTGAAAGACTGGAACAAATTTTTGTTATACTTGAAAGACAATTGTAAACAATTAACATCGCTAGTAGGGTTACAAGAAGTTTTGTAAGGTTAAAACTATCGCTTATTACATTATAGTTAATTTAGTAGTTACCCGAGATTGTGATTTAATAGTAATAAGGAATACAGGGAAATGCAGTCTCCAGAGAATCTCTGCTGGGGGGGGCCTTGCTCACCTGCCCAGGCTGCTGCCTCTCCTGCTTCCCATGCATTATCCTCCTGGCGGGCTGGGGGGGGATGCACTTCCATTAAATAAAAGGCAGGAAGACCCCCCCCCAAAAGAACCAAGCTTTTTGTGATGAGTGATGACCAGCCATCCACCTGAATCACCCAAACAGAAACGGCAGCCACTTACACCACATTTGCATATTTGTTTAATATAAAATTATGGCTGTTCAAAGGCCGATAATTAATTGCCCGCCACATCTCTCCCCCCTCCCCTCCCCTCCCCAGCTCTTTTCATGCTTACTCAGCACAACCCCCCCCCCACTGCCAGGTCCCTTTTCCGTGGGGCTGCGCAGAGCGATAAATATGCGCTTATTGTGTGTGTGTTGCGTCGGCTGCTGGTGTCAGGAGGAATAATCATGGCCAGCCCCGCAGAAAGCAGACATATTTATGCCTGGACCGGGGGCCATGGCCACGATTTATGGCCACCGAGGCGTCCCAAGAGAGGGCTGCGTGGCTTTTGCAGTCATGAGGGAGCTGGCCTTGGGGGGACGTGAGCTTGGTGGGAAGTCGCCAAGCCAAGAGCATGCCAGCGGGGGGAACAGGGCAACCCAAAATACTATAGAACCACAGAATTGTAGAGTTGCACCCATCTCTTCCAAGCGCCTGCAGTCTTAATGTAGGTGGTCAGTTGCTGGAGGGGCAGAAAGGGCGGGGGGGGAGCCAGGGCCCAGGGAGCATTAGGCAGGCAGGTGGGGTTGTTACCAGAATTTATGCAAAGGTTGGGGGGGGAATCAACACAATCACTCCTGCATCTGTCCCCACAATATCTGCCCTCCCTTCGCCACAGGTGGGCAGGGTGAGTGGCACCGAGCAGGGCTCACCTGGGTGGATGCCACCTACCTGCTTAAGCCGGCCTTTGACCCACCCTCGGCCAGGGAGGACAATGGAGGGCCGGCTGTGGGTGGGCCTAAGGCCAAAAGAAAAGAGGATGACTCCGGTGCTCAAGCCTCTTTTACTGTTCTTCCTTTATCACAAAGAAGAAGAAGAAGAAGAAGAAGAAGAAGAAGAAGAAGAAGAAGAAGAAGAAGAAGAAGAAGAAGAAGCAGCAGCAGCAGCAGCGGCGGAGGAGGAGGAGGAGGAGGAGGAGGAGGAGTTTGGATTTGATATCCCGCTTTATCACTACTCGAAGGAGTCTCAAAGGGGCTCACAACCTCCTTTCCCTTCCTCCCCCACAACAAACACTCTGTGAGGTGAGTGGGGCTGAGAGACTTCAGAGAAGTGTGACTGGCCCAAGGTCACCCAGCAGCTGCATGTGGAGGAGCGGAGACGCGAACCCGGTTCCCCAGATTACGAGTCCACTGCTCTTAACCACTACACCATTCAAAGGGTCTCCACTACACATTACCAGTTGTGACAATTCACTGATAGATGTACTGGCTCAATGGGAAAACCTTCAGATTTCTGCCATTCCAACTTTGTTCTGCTCAGGGGAAAGATGGCTACCGAAGGGGGAACTTGGGACACGAGGAAAGGCAGCCATAATCCCCCAAACCTGAGAACACACACTCAGCAGCCTCTTGCACAGGAGATAATCACTGGCATCCTGGCAGATGGGTACCAGACAGGTAGCCATCCCACAGACAATGGCAAACCGTCCAGAAATGGTCAGGACAAAGGAGGGTGATTACCTTGACCAGGAAGACAGGAACTTGTAAATGTTTTCCTTTGTATCACTTGATAGATTCAGGGAGGTGGCCATGTTGGTCTGATGCAGTCGAAATATATATATATATTTTAAATGTCCAGTAGTTGGTCTCTAAGGTGCTACTGGACAATTTTTTAATTTATTTAGATCACTTGATAGGTGTGAGGTGGAGGTCAAGAGAGGGATGGGGACAAACATGACACTCAGGTTTCTGTCACCAGACCCTCCCAGTTTGTGATGTATGGATGATGTATGTGTGATGCTACACTGGGGTGCTGTGGGTAAAAAAGGGAAAACTTATAAAAAAAGGGGAGCCATCCTTTGTTCTGGGCTTCTTCCTGCTTCTTCCATGGGGTGGGTGGAAGTCCTGTTGCAACAGTCTTTGAATAAAGACCAGGGCCACAGTCTGCTGTTTTGCTCCTATTTCTTGGCTGGTGTTTTCGTTTGGCAATCCAAGTGAGCCCAGGAAATTCCCTTTAACAGGGTGCAGCCCTGCAAGATCTGCCACACACGATTCTGCTGATCATGTGAAGAACCTGCTGGATGAGGCCAAGGACCCTCCTGGGTCAGCATCCTGTTCTCACAGGAGCCAACCAGATGCCAAATGGCAACCACAGGTGGCTCAAATCAGAATTCGAGCCCAGGAGCCCCTCTCCTCCTGCGGTTTCCAGAAAGCAGAATTCAGGAGCAGTGCTGCCACCAATGCGCTTCTCTTGTCAGGTGTCTGAGAACCTCTGGCCTCCTTGAGGCTGCCCTGCGCACCTGGGCAGAGCAACGGCTCCAGGTGTGTGAGAGCCTACCTGTGTCTCTGGAGGCTGCAGGCTGGTGATCTCTCGGCAGAAGGGGCAGATCTTGGGGCCTGATCCTGACATGGACTCAAGATGCCCAGTGCAAGGGGTGAGGCTGGTCCTGCCACCACTGTCTGTGTGCCGGTCAGGCTTTCAGCTGATGAGGTCATTTATTTGGGGAAAAGAGGACCAGGACCGCTGAGTCCCATCTCTGCCTGCCTTGCAGCTGCAAGTGCAACTCTAGATGATGCTTTCAGGTATATATTGCCTTAATCTGAAAGCATTTAGCACTTCAAGCAAACCAAACTGTATTATTCTTCAGGGGGCTGCAGAGCAGAGTAATGGTCTGTGAAGCCGCCATTCAGATTGCTGCTCTTTGCATTGAGCCAGAGGAGCCATTTCCCAGGGATGGGGGGAGAGATGCCCCCCCCCCACAGGCAACAAGCTGCCCTTGTCCCGCCTCATTCTCCTCCCTGAGTTCCTTCAAGTTTGCCCCCCCCCCCAGTGTAGTCAGGCAGTTGTGTTAGGACCCTGCAAGTGAAGCGGGGGGGGGGGTGGCTGAGTGCTCCCCACCTTGGCTCTTGCTGGCCCCCCTCTGTGGCAGGGGCCTCTCAGGATGGGCAGGGGCAGAAAGGACACGCCAGTTGCAGAAGGGGGGGGGAGGCAGGGAAAGAGGAGAGGATACCTACCCTGGAGAAAGTGAGCAGAGAAATAATTTCCTCCCTCCCTCGTAACACTGGAACTCACGAAGCTGGATGTTGAAAGATTCGGGACAGATAAAATTCAAGCAGCGCAGACTTCAACTGTGGAACTCCCTCCCACAGGAGGAAATGATGGCCATGAACTTGGATGGTTTTAAAAGAGGATTCAGCAAATTCATGGAGAAGGAGAGGGCTCTCGATGGTGACCAGGCAGGCAGGCAGGCACTGCCCTGCCAGTCAGAGGCCGCAAATGCTGCTGAATCCCAGTGGCTGGAAACCCCAGGAGGGGAGACTGCTCTTGCACTCGGATCCTGCTCACAGGCTTCCCTTGGGGGCACCTGGTTGGCCACTGCGGGAACAGGATGCTGGAGGGACGGGGTGGGTCTTTTGACTTGACCCAGCTGCAGCCAGCTGCCCATCTGATGTCCTCCCGGGGGGGGGGTCCTCTGCCCTCTCTCCTGTTGCTGCTCTGGACTGGCAACCCAGGGCGTCCTCCTTCGCTGCTGCATAAGGCCCAGGGCAACCCTCTGAGATGCCCCCCCCCCGTGTTGGGCAACCCGGCTGTGGCTCCCTGGGTCCTGCATCTAAACTCTCCACTCTTTCAGAACTTGCATGCCTGGACCCCTTTCCTCACAAGGCAGGGAACTTCTGGATTTAGTTTATTAAATTTATATTTCACCCCCTTCTTCCCAAGGGAGCCCAGGGCAGAAAGCAGCAAGCCTCTTAAAAACCAGTTCCAGGGAAGATGCAGGTGGGAAAGATCTCCACCTGAAAGGCTGTTTGGAAGAGGAAGGTCTTCCATCTGATAAGAGAGGAGACAAGCTGCCTGCTGTAAACCGTCTCCGCTTGCTCTTTGGCTAAGGGGTCAGGCAGCTTCTGGTCTTTAGAAGTTGTGACACATCTTTGTTCTGGGTCCCCACTTCCTTGCAACAGAAAATAAAGATCTTTTTGGTGTTAAAAAGGCAGGAGAGGTGGCTCCAGGGGCAGCCATTGTGTAGGAAGAAGCTCCTGATAAGATGGTATCTCTCCTTAAAAGGGTTGTTGGAAGAGGAAAGCACAACAGAGATGGAGCCGGCCTGATATTCAAGGAGAGGGGACTCCAAAGGGTTGAGGTCACCACCCCTATTGTGTAAAATTGGCCTCCTGAGAAGATAGCACAAGCTGCGATCACTTCTGTAGGTGAGGGAGGGGGGAGACAACCTTTCAGGTCTCCTGGCCCCCAGGTCTGTAGGGCTTTAATGTGTGTTTCTGTGTACAATAGAAAGGGGGGAGGCTGCACACAGAGAGAGGGACATTCACACCTGCAATCCATGAAGGGCCAGAGCTCAGTGATGGAGCATCTGCCTTCAAAGAATCACAGAATTGCAGGGTTGGAAGGAAGATTTTGCCCAATGTGGGGCTCAAACCCACAACCCTGAGATTATGAGTCTCATGCTCTACTGACAGGTCCCACATTCAGTCCCTGCTGGAAGAGATTCCTGCCAATCTGTTGTGTGTGTGTGTGTGTGTGTGTGTGTGTGTGTGTGTGTCCCCAGTTTGCAATGGCCACGGGCAAGGAGAGCTTGTTGTGCCCCTTGTGTCGCTCAGCTGTGAGGGATCCTTTGTGGCTTCCCTGGTGGCAGAAGGCAACAGCCTAGGCATGAGATGCTCAAAGGCTCAGAAATTGCTCCCTCTCTTGCTCTCTCTGGAAGAAGGAGGCAAGACATGGTGGAGGCGAGAGGAGGATTGGGAAGCGGAGAGAGGGAGGCTCTTTCCCTCCGCCAAAAAGGGACCTGGGCCTGAGGGGATGTTGGCAGTTTCCGAATGCCAGAGACCTGGAGCCTGCTTTGCACAGAGGCCGGCTGGCTGCTCCCCCCCCCCTCTCTCTCTGGGCTCCTTTTCCCAAGAGCATGAGAGAAGAGCCTCTTGGATCAGCCCAGTGGCCCCGCTGGTCCAGCCTCCTCCTCCTCCTCTCCCAGTGGCCAGCCAGGTGCCCCAAGCAGAACACCCTGCACAGGGCCCTCTCCCCTCCTGGGGTTTCCTGCCAGAGGTGCAGTAGTGGGAGCAGGGAGGCCATGGTTCCAGGTTGCGCCCCCATAGCAGGCGCAGAGCCCTGGCAGCTGAGGAGCAGCAGCGGTGGGTTGGTCTAGTGGTCAGGTGGATGGAGGCAGCAGGCGAGGAGCTTGTTGAAGGCGGGCCCCTTCACCTCCACATGGGCTCCACACATCCCCCCCCCCCCCGGTCACACATCCCCAGTTCAGCTGCTCAGTTCACCAGGGAGGCACAAGACTTGCCCCGTCCCGGGTGCCAGCAACCCACACTATGCCACTGTTACCAGCAACTGCAAGCCTTGCCACCTCTGAATGTGGAGGCAGAGCAGAGAATCCTGGCTAAGAGCCAGTCTTGCCTCCTCCTCCTCGAATTTGCCTAATCCTCTTTTAAAGCCATCTAAGTCAGTGGCCATCACGGTCTCCTGTGGGAGGGAGTTCCATAGTTTAACTCTGTGCTTTGTGAAGAAGGCCTTCCTTTAATCTGTCCTGAATCTTCCAATATTCTGCTTCCTTGGGTGTCCACAACTCATAGCATTATGAGAGAGGGAGAAAACCTTTCCACTTTCTCCATTCCCTACATCATTTTATAAATTTCCACCAGACTCTCCATTCCCTTTTCTCTGAAGTGAAAAGTCCCAAACGCTCTAACCCTTTTTCATATGGGGGTCGCTCCCCCCTGCCCCATGATCATTTTAGTGGTCCTTTTCTGACCCTTTCCCACAAGATCCTTTTTGAGGCAAAGGGACCAGAACTGTCCACAGCCGCCATAGATTCGTAGAATGGCATTCTGACACGGAATGAGTCGAGAGCAATCCTTCCTTCCTCTCTTCTGAGGAGATGGAGAGAGCCATGAGGAAGCAGAGTGTGTTTGTTGCTGCTGTGCCAGGAACCCTGCAGTCCTTTCCTGGGGCTCCTCCTGCCCAGCTGCTCCTGGGATCCAAATTCTGCACCTCCACCCTGACCTCAGAGCCGTCCTTCCTTCTGCCCTGGGAGCAGGAGCTAAGCCCCCTCTGTCCTTGGAGTCAGATGCCCCAGAGGTTTGCAGCTGACCCTCTTCTGGGGCCTCTGGGAAGGTCTCTTGCTCCGGCATCTGCCTGGCAGTCACTTGAGCGAGGCTGGGGGGCTCTTCAGCCATCATTTCGCGGCGGGAGGCTTGGCAATTATTTCTTGAGCTGATTAGGGCTGATTACCACCCTACCACCCACCAGCCACACAAGTGGGGTGAGGCGGAGGGTAGAGGAAGGGAAGGCAAGGGCCCCGGGGAGCTCTCCTACAGCTGCCGGCAGGGCCTCCCCCCCCCCGGAGACTGGGCCCTTTGGGGTGAGGACGGCTTCATAGCTTCTCCTTTCTGGCCGCCACACTTTCATAGAATCATAGAATCATAGAATCCCAGGTCTTTGTTGCAAAAATACTTCCACAATTGACCTATGGCACCCAGATATTTAATTGTCAAAAACTCAAGTCCCTGGAATCTGTACAAACTAAATTTTATCGTTCCCTACTAGGGTTACCTACCTGTGTCTCTAACACTGCCGTTAGGCTGGAGGTTGGCCAACTCCCTATTAATGCCAGGATATGGATCCTGAAGATTCATTTCTGGCTAAAACTCATATTTTTCCCAGTGGGAGTGGCTCCATTGACTCTACTAGACCCGTTCCAGTCTAAATGGAGATTGTCGCTCTATGAAAAACTGAGGGGCCTGGGGCTTTCCTCACAAGAACTTATAGCCTCAGGCTTTGAAAAGGCTAAAATGATGGTGAGCCAGCGAATAGGAGATGTAGAGCTTCAGGACCATATGAGCAAGATAGATAAATATCCAGCTATCCAAGATTATGGAAAAGGGTTTAACCTAACCCCATATTTGATGGACCTACAAATCGCAAAATATAGGCGGGCGTTTACCCTTACTAGATTTGATGTATTGCCATCTGCCTTACTAAAGGGCAGATACGAGGGCACACCCTATGCTGAACGAGTTTGCCCATGTGGTCTGAAGGAGGTGGAAACGGCTTCACATGTGTTGTTACACTGCGACCTTTACGGGGATATCAGGTTACTGTTTATCTCCCCTATCGTTCAGAAATTTCCAGGTCGATCTGAATCTCAGCGGCTGAAAATCCTACTAGGAGACAAAAACCCAGAAGTAACATTGAAAGTGGCCAAGTTTTCTGCGGCCGCGATCAAGCGGAGGGCATTAGCTGTAAAAAAGTAAAAGATCTGACCCCTGGATAAGCCCCCCCTTTTTTTAAGCCCATACATATACTGTAGTGCATACATGAGTATGTATATGTGTGTGTGTGTATATGTGCATTGTTTTTATGTATAATTTTACAACTTTTAACTGACACCACCATTCCCTTGTAAATTATTGCTGCCTTTTATGTTTTTTTTTTTTGTTTTTTTCCCCTTTCTTCTGGTCTATGACCGTAATAAATTTATTCGTTCGTTCATTCGTAGAGTTGGAAGAGACCACAAGGGCCATCGAGTCCAACCCCCTGCCAAGCAGGAAACACCATCAGAGCACTCCTGACATATGGTTGTCAAGCCTCTGCTTAAAGACCTCCAAAGTAGGAGACTCCACCACACGCCTTGGCAGCAAATTCCACTGTCGAACAGCTCTTACTGTCAGGAAGTTCTTCCTAATGTTTAGGTGGAATCTTCTTTCTTGTAGTTTGGATCCATTGCTCCGTGTCCGCTTCTCTGGAGCAGCAGAAAACAACCTTTCTCCCTCCTCTATGTGACATCCTTTTATATATTTGAACATGGCTATCATATCACCCCTTAACCTCCTCTTCTGCAGGCTAAACATGCCCAGCTCCCTTAGCCGTTCCTCATAAGGCATCGTTTCCAGGCCTTTGACCATTTTGGTTGCCCTCCTCTGGACACGTTCCAGTTTGTCAGTGTCCCTCTTGAATTGTGGTGCCCAGAACTGGACACAGTACTCCAGGTGTGGTCTGACCAGAGCAGAATACAGTGGCACTATTACTTCCCTTGATCTAGATGCTATACTCCTATTGATGCAGCCCAGAATTGCATTGGCTTTTTTAGCTGCCGCGTCACACTGTTGGCTCATGTCAAGTTTGTGGTCAACCAAGACTCCTAGATCCTTTTCACATGTACTGCTCTCAAGCCAGGTGTCACCCATCTTGTATTTGTGCCTCTCATTTTTTTTGCCCAAGTGCAATACTTTACATTTCTCCCTGTTAAAATTCATCTTGTTTGTTTTGGCCCAGTTCTCTAATCTGTCAAGGTCGTTTTGAAGTGTGATCCTGTCCTCTGGGGTGTTAGCCACCCCTCCCAGTTTGGTGTCATCTGCAAATTTGATCAGGATGCCCTTGAGTCCATCATCCAAGTCGTTGATAAAGATGTTGAATAAGACCGGGCCCAAGACAGAACCCTGTGGCACCCCACTAGTCACTCTTCTCCAGGATGAAGAGGAACCATTGATGAGCACCCTTTGGGTTCGGTCAGTCAGCCAGTTACAAATCCACTGAGTGGTAGCATAGTCAAGACCGCATTTTACCAGCTTCTTTCCTCCTCCTCCTGGACCACCACCTGGAACCCAAGAACTGGGCTCTGACCCCTTCAGGAACACACGCTTAGCATCACTTTCAAAGAATCACAGAACTGTAGAGTTGGAGGGGACCCCAAGGATCATCTAGTCCAGGGGCGGCCAACTTTCAAGGGACTGTGATCTACTCACACAATTAAAAACTGGCAGTGATCTACCCCTTTTGAGGGGGGTTCAGGTCAAAGTTACTGAGTTTTTTTAGGAAGGAAAATCCCGTTTTTTTGTGGGTGGGATCAAGGCGAATGAATAAATAAAAAAAAAGGCACTCACCAAGAGATCACTAAGGAAACAGTCAGCCTTGCAAAGAGAGCTCCATCTTCTGGTATAACAATCTAGAGGGTGGGGCGGGGGGGGGGCAGATGGAAGAGCCAGCGATTGACTGCAATCTACCAAAACCTCCCAGTAGATCGCAATTGACCTGTTGGACATCCCTGATATGCAGTTGTCCCATATGGGGATCAAACCAGATCAGTTCTATGTGATCTGGCTCTCCGCAGTCTTTGATACAAGAGGCTGGGATGGGCATCCTCCTTTGTTTCCCCTTGGTGCAGCCGATGGAGCTTCCTGCCGAAATCCAAACTGCATACCTGCTCCTTCAGATAAAGTGCAGCGCTGTCATGAGCATAGAAGCTGCTGGGCCCAAGAACCGCTCAGCCACAGTTGTGTCTCCCCGGATTCAGCTTCCTGGCCCTCATCCAGCACACCAGGCAGTGGTCCAGGGTCTGCACAGCCACGCTTAATTCAGATGTAAAAGAGAAATAGAGTTGTGGCTCATCAGCGTGCTGGTGACACCCAGCCACAAAGCCCCTAAAAGGACAGCTCCCAGTAGCTTCCTAGAGATGTTAAGGAGTGCAGGCGGTCCTCTGTGCCCTCTCCCATGGCACAGTTGCCAGGGGGCTGAGAGGCAGCAACTCCATGCTGCTCTCTGAAATCGGAACCACTGCAGCCCCCAGTCCCCAATTCATGGAGCTGCTCCAGGCAGATTCAGCAACTGATGGTGTCCAAAGCTGCTGAGAAAGTGAGAAAGAGCAACAGGGAGGCCCTGCCTGCACTCCTCTCCTGGTCAAGGCCATCCATGAAAGCAGCCAAGGCTGACCCAGTTCCCAAATAGGGCCTGAACCAAGGTTGGAGCATCAGCTCCCCCAGAAGTGCCTGCGATTGCGCCACCATCGTCCTCTCAAGTATCCTGCTGCGCTGCCAAATACAGCAGTTCTTTCCAAGGATATCAGGACAAAAGGAATGAGGAGGTGGAAGGGGAACCAAAACAGTTTTATTAACAGATAAACAGCAGGCATGCAAAGCATAACATAAAACATACCCGACAGGGGCTACCCAATCTCCCCTTCAGCTGCCTGGAGCCCCAGCTAGAGCAGCAGGAGAAAGACCCAGCGTCAGGTCCTTTGATCTGGGTCCCTTCCACCTATGGCTTTTATAGCCTGCCTTGATGGAATCCAGTGCACCTGGCATTACTCAGGATGAGCCCAGGACCCTGAGATGGAACTAATACAGAGCGGCTGAGAGTCTCCCACTCCCTGCAGCCGGGCATCCAGCCAGCACCTGCAAGAACCCAGAAGAACCCAGGAAACTCCCGACAGGTGTGTGAAACACCAGACTCAAACTGGGGGTGTTAAAGGGAAAGGGAGATGCCACCTAACTCCTCAAAATACAATTGTCTCCTGCATTTCCACTACACCTGCCCAAGGAGAGGGGGGTTAATGATGCGGGGGGGGGGAGTTGAGAAAAGTCTCTGGGTTCAGAGTGGACTTATTCAGGAGCAGACCCCCTGGTAGGCACTGCTCTGCTGGAGAGCCATAAGAACACCAGGAGAGCCTCTGCTGGATCAGGGCCAATGGCCCGTCTAGCAGAGCATCCTCTTCTCACAATGGGAAATTTGCACAGGGGAGCAACTCTCCCCTCCTGAGGTTTCCAGCAACTAGTAAGAAAGTTCGCAAGCTCTTTTAGCCATGCACTTTTTATTAATACCCCGCAGGCCTCCCTCAGGGCCTTGACAGGAAAAGTGGGGCAGCAATTACTAGAGGTATGGAGGAGCCAGAGGAGGCCGGCCGGTGGGGAGGGCGAGAGCAGAGCCTCCCTCCCTTCCTGGCAGGTGGGGGGCTCTTGGGGACCAGCGGGGGGGGGGGCTGGCTCCACGGCTGATGCTTTTATGCTTCGCCAATCTCCCTGCCGCCCCCTCCCTCCTGGGAAGCAGCAGCAGCAACCCCCACCTGCCAGGAAGCAGGTAACATCTCAGATCCACCCTGCGCGGCAAACGGCTTCTGGAGAAAAAACACACACACATAAAACAGTGTCTCAAAAGCCACATGCTTGTAAAGCCCTCGTTCCCATGGAAACCTATTGTCAATAAGGCTAAACAATTTTTCTTTTTCCATACAAAAATACCGCAACGTACATATTGCCTGGAAGCAGCTCAAAAAACCTTCAAGGTAAGAATCCCGAGGAACTTGTGGAAAAATACTCTGATTCTGGGGTGAGACTACTCAAGAGCCCTGCTTGCGGGTCTATGCAGTCAGTAAAAGAAGGAAGTTCCAGCCAAGTAATTTGGAGCAAAACAGCAGTCAGGAGACCATGATCTTTATTGCTGCGCAACAGGTCCCCACGGGAGTAAGAACCCCAGCGTGGGGTGACCTCCTCTGTTAAAACTTCCCCAAATCACCCAGAATACAGTTTGTACAGCATCACTGATACATCCTCCTTACATCACTGACTTGTCACAAAAGGGGAGGGGTAGCCAGGGGTTACACGAGTTCAACCTTGGCAAACATGTCCAGACACTTCTCTCAACACCTCTCAAGTACCCATCACCAAAGAAAAATAGAACTCTTTTTTACGTATCCTTGTCCTGGGGCAAGTCTGGGGATGAGCTCTTGGGATTTTATGGTCAGCTATCAGCTCAGCGATTGCCACCCTTGGGCACTCCCTGGGTGGGGTGTTGTGTATGTGACCTCACGCTTGAGGGATTATGGCAGGAGAGATAGGTAAAGGAGTCCTCTCCTCTAAGGCCAAAAGGGCATTGGAATGAAGAGAATTGGCCAAACTACTGATTTTATATGAATTTATAAAGCTAGGTATCTTTCCTGAGCTGTCAAGTCGAAAGGATACATTCAAGCATAATATTGTAACATTGTAACAACTTTAAAGATGCCCCCCCCCCCCGTCATTTCCATAACAAAGCCAAGGTGTGTCTCAGGCAGCTGCAAGTCTGGGTTGGACCTCTGGCCAGCCAGGCTGGGCCAAGAGAGGCTTCTGAAGTGCCTTCTATCAAACAATCATTGCAACCAAAATACTCACCCCTTTTGTTGTTGTTGAGTCGTTTAGTCGTGTCCGCCTCTTCGTGACCCCCTGGACCAGAGCATGCCAGGCACTTCTGTCTGCCACCGCCTCCCTCATGCTGGTAGCTTGGAGAACACTGTCCCACCATCTCGTCCTCTGTCGTCCCCTTCTCCTTTTGCCCTCCATCTTTCCCAACATCAGGGTCTTTCCCAGGGAGTCTTCTCTTCTCATGAGGTGGCCAAAGTACTAGAGTCTCAGCTTCAGGATCTGTCCTTCCAGTGAGCACTCAGGGCTGATTTCCTTCAGAATGGAGAGGTGTGATCTTCTCGCAGTCCATGGGACTCTCAAGAGTCTCCTCCAGCGCAATAATTCACCCCTTTTAGGGATTTCATTAAGAACCTCAGAAGAGCCTTTTGGATCAGGCCCGTGGCGCCTGCACCTCCTCTTCTCACAGGGGCCAACCAGATGCTCCCAATGAGAAGCCTGCAAGCAGGATCCAAGCATGAGACCAACAGGCATTTGGACTATGGAGACAGAGTGTGACCACTGTGACTCCTGACCACCCATCGCCCTTCTCCTCCTCCTCCTCTGGGAATTTGTCTAATCATCTTTTAAAGGCATCTAACTAGAGGGGCCTCACTGCCTCCCGCGGGAGCAAGTGCCATAGTTTGTGCTGTGTGGAAAAAGTAATAATAATAATAATAATAATAATAATAATAATAATAATAATGTTTATTTATATCCCGCCCTCCCCAGCCAAAGCTCGGCTCAGAGTGGCTAACAACAATAAAAGTAACACAGCATTCTAAAATCAATTCATTCTAAAATCCATTCAGAGTCAAATTAATGGCAACCATTGGGCTAGAGTTCTATGAGGATTATCGAAGGAGAGAGGGGGTCAGGCTGTGCCCTGGCCAAAGGCCTGGTGGAACAGCTCCGTCTTGCAGGCCCTGCGGAAAGATGTCAAGTCCCGCAGGGCCCTGGTCTCTTGTGACAGAGCGTTCCACCAGATCGGAGACACAGCCGAAAAAGCCTTGGCTCTGGTTGAGGCCAGCCTAACCTCTCTGTGGCCTGGGACCTCCAAGATGTTTTTGTTTGAAGATCGTAAGGTCCTCCGTGGGGCATACCAGGAGAGGCGGTCCCGTAGGTACGAGGGTCCTAGGCCGTATAGGGCTTTAAAGGTTAAAACCAGCACCTTAAACCTGATCCTGTACTCCACCGGGAGCCTGTGCAGCTGGTATAGCACTGGGTGAATGTGATTTATTTGTTTATTGTTAAACTGATATTCCACCCTTCATCCAAAGTCTTCCTTTTACCTGTCCTGATTCTCCCAACTTTCAGATTCCTTGGATGCTCACAATTTCCAGGGAGGAAAACCTTTCTCTAGGCCTGGCAGAGTTCTATAAACCCCTGTTACCTCTCACTCACTTTTCTCTAAACCAAATAGCCCCAAACGCAGCAGTCGTTCCTCACAGGGGAGTCAGTCCCACAACAAGCCCTAAAATTCTAGCTTGGTTCAGGGTAGATCTCAAAAGACCAAGAATATTTACAAGGAGGATCAAAGTATCTCAGTTTCTTATGAAATCTAAATTCATTTTCTTCCCACTCCTCCACCTGGCATTGTCCGAAAATAGATTACAGAAGAGGGAAACAATAAAAATTCTTCGTTTGGGCCTTGTGGGTTTTCCATTTCAAAATCTACTGTCTCTCCTTTTAAAGTAAAACTTTATCACTTGCCTAATTAACTTTCTTGACAGCCCAAAACTGAAGGTCTGATGCTGTATTGATTTTTCTCAAGAACATGAATAACTAGTGGGGTGCCCAGCTGCACATCTGTAAGGCTGCAGAGATCATCTCCTGTTCTCATTTTCAAAACTACATCAATGGGAATGAGCTTAAACGGCACCATTTGCAGTTTATGAGGAAACCTGAAACCTGTCAGGTTGGGTGTGAATCTGCAATAGGCACAATGGCTGGCCAGGTGGGTGAGGATTGTGAGTTTTTGAAGAAGCTGATGGTCCCCAGGATTTCCCCCCTTAAACACATAGAATCATAAAATTGTAGGGTTGGAATGGGACCCCCAAGGGGCATCCAGTCCCACCCCCTGCAATGCAGGAATCATAGCTAAAGAATCCCTGGCAGATGGCCACCCAGCCTCTGCTTCACAGCCTCCAAGGAAGGAGAGTCCAGCACCTCCCAAGGAAGACTGTTCCACTGCTGAACAGCTCTTACCATCAGAAAGTTATTCCTAATATTTAGTCAGAATCTAATTTTGTGTAATTTGAATACCAGTCATTAATTTCCCCACAGGTGCACACATCCCTTACATATCATGCTACACTCCCTCACTTCCTGTTTGGTTTATTCCTTTTGAATAGGTTATACCTCTTAATTATTCCATTTCAATTATGAGTCTCATCCCACCAGGTTTCAGTGGGATATTGTATCATATTTGCTATCCTGTATTAAAAACTCAAGCTCATCTTGCTTATTCCCCATACTCTGTGCATTAGTATAGAAATAATTGAGACAAGTTATTCCCTCCAGCTGCTTCCATCTTGCTTTTTCCTGCCCATTAGCAGGTTCCTATAGTGTGACCTCAGTTTATTGTACACCAAGGAAGTTCTACTTCCCAGTACTTTGTGTCCCCCAGTCCTCTGAAATATTGTTGCCTTCCACCATGGGATTCAGTTTAAAGCTCGTCAGACTCCTAGCAAACACTTTCTTTCTGATTTCTGTGAGGTGCAAACCATCTCTTGCCAGAAATCCTTCTTCATGGAAGCAGAGGCCATGGTTGAAGAAGCCAAATCTCCCTCCATGAAACCATTTCCACAGCCAGTTCCTTTCTTCCAGTATTTTCCTTTCTCTTCCTGGACTATGTGCAATCGGAAGGAGAGATTAAACAACCACCTGTGCCTCCAGGACACGGCTAACTGAAGCATTTCTCATGTCTCTGGTTCTTTGGAAGGAAATCAATGCCTCTTCTTGATGCCCTGGTATTCCCTCTGAAATGTACTAATATCTCTTAACATTACTGTGTAAAATATTGGTTACGTAATGAGATGTCAAGCTACAGTTGAGCCGATTGCAAGATTTCTGCTTGCATGTTACTAAAAGATTATCATGTGTCATCATGGCAGCTGCCTCCAGACCTCTCCCTAGCATGGCCTCTCGAGGAGCTGATTACTTAATCTTCTAGATTCCTGGAAATAAGTTTTTTTTTTTCTGAAGAGCAATTACGTCTCAATCTTATAAACTGTCCATGCAGCAGTTTTTCCCTGCAAGAACAGGGTGTGTCAGCTGTCAAGCCTCAGAGAAATGTTTTTATCCCTGCTCTTCTCTCTAAGTACCCACGTGTTTGTTTTCCTCTCTGACCAGCCAAGTCCCCAAAACATTTCCTGATGATCCTGTCATATATCAAACATGGAACTTTTTGTCTCTGGAGTTTCTCCACTCATGAACTTTTCTAAGATTCCTCCTTCCAAATGGGGGGGGGTCTATGTGCCTCTACCCCAAACTGCAGGGCGTTAAGATGGGCTTTCCTTCTCTCTCTTTGCCATCGGATGCTTCCTGGCTGTGTTCTCCTTGTGTAAAACCTCTTTCCCTGCACCCTGTAACCACCCAGCCCCACCCAGCCCCAATGGGCAAGTGTCCCAAGGGCAGGAGGTTGGGCAAACACTTGCTGGCACCCTGGGCACCTCGCCAGGTCTCAGGTGCTGAAAGGGACCCCGTGGAAGCGGACCAGACAGCAGGAGGGGTTGGCCATTAGGACTTGCTCTTCCTCCATCTACAGACATAACTGAGGGCTGGGTTCATCTATGGCTTTGTCTATTCATCGTTACCATTGCTAATTCTCTGGTCCTGCTGTTTCAGTCCATAGGACAGAGAAACCATGTTAAACACCCATCCAACTAGGGCCTGCCAGCCGCCTCCCTTCATAATCAGCCCATCTAAAATAGAGGTGTCTCAACCAGTTGGTTGTCCAAGTGGCTCCTCTGGGTGGGGTCAAACTCCTAGCTTGGGGCTGCTGTGAGATCTGGCCCTCTCGTGGACGCTGGTGGTGCTCTGGTCTAAACCACTGAACCTCTTGGGCTTGCCAGACAGAAGGTTGGCAGTTCGAATCCCTGCACTGGGGTGAGCTCCCATTGCCCTGTCCCAGCTCCTGCCAACCTAGCAGTTCGAAAGCATGCCAGTGTGAGTAGATAAATAGGTACCGCTGCTGTGGGAAGGTAAACGGTGTTTCCCTGTGCTCTGGTTTCCGTCACAGTGCCCCATTGCGCCAGAAGTCCTGCTGGCCACATGACCCAGAAAGCTGTCTGTGGACAAACGCCGGCTCCCTCGGCCTGAAAGCAAGATGAGTGCTGCAACCCCAGAGTCGCCTTTGACTGGACTTAACCGTCCAGGGGTCCTTTACCTTTTACCTTTACCGAGTTGTGTTGGGGCTTCAGGCCTCTGCCATCAGGACAGGGCTGCTCAAGAGTGGCTGCTTTGCGCAGTGTCCACACAACCTCATCCTTCTTGAAAGGCCACCCCATATTATTTCCTGTCTTACCATTTCTGGATTCCAACACACACACATTTTTTTAAAAACCCAACCACAGAAACAGTAAATCTGGATGGAATGAGGGGGGAAATGGATTGGAATTTTGACGAGGGTGACCCCCTGTGGACCACGTTCAAAACTTGCACACATGAACAGCACAGTTGAGTGACCTGCAGCTGGCCTGCATGGAAGCAACCCTGTGGGGCCGTTAGAACATCAGAAGAGCAATGAGGCTTCCAGCAACTGGCCCTCAGAAACACTGCTGCCTCCAGCTGTTGAGGCAGAACACAGCCATCCTGGCCAGGAGCCACTGAAATCCCTCTGTTCCCTGAATTTGTCTAATTCTCTTCTAAAGTCACCCAGGCTGGTGGCTCTCCCTGCCTCCTGTGATGGGCTGAGGTCCCTCTTCTTCAGCTCTCCGGCTGGTGTTTTTTCCCAGCCTCGGGTAAGAGGCGGCACAAAACCCCTCCTGGGCTGAGAGAGCCCGGCTGTGGTTACTACAACCTTCCAGGCTCCTGCAACATCCAGGTGCCATTTCTGCAATGTGTGCTGTGTAGGAAGGCCACCCCTGAAACTTCCACTGACTTTGATTACTGGCTTAGCTACCTTGTTACCTGGAGCACGCTGGTCTGAACATCTCTCAGTGGTTTTGGAAAATCTGCGCTGACTTTCAAAGCACAGTGTGAGGTGGCTTTGATCTTCAAGGTCCCAAAGATGTTGGAGTCACATTGGTGGAAGGACCACCTCCTTGTACATGACTCTGCTTCTTTGTAGACCCTTCCCAAGGCTCTCCTTTCTTCGGAGGATGGCTAGATGATGAGCCAGCAGAGAGGCTTATCCATCATGGCGCCTGCTGGTTGGTAGAACACAACCACAAACAGGTCCCACATTGCTGTCTGTTAGATGATGAGCTGAGGAGATGATAAGCTAACTGGGTTTTCCCCCTGGATTTTTATCTGTTCTGCTGCCTCTGCTGATTTTATTGCCGTCTGCTGGGTGGCTTTTCTTGTAAGCCTTTTGGATATTTTCAATAGCAAAGCAGCATACAAATATTTTAAATATTGCTTTTTTCTGCTGCCTCTGCTTGCCTCTCCTCATCTGAGATGTGCCCAATTCACTGCAGCTCCCCGCAGAGGCAGATTTAGGGGAACTCAACCAGTTTGCCTGCACTGGGCACCAAGCCAAGAGGGGGCTTCAGGAGGTGCCTCAGCTATGGCTTGGAACAGAAGGCGAGAGGTGAGGGCGCACCAAATTTTGCACAGGGAGCTGCTGAAATCTGAAAGCCCAAAGTCCTCCACTGCTCCCTGAACCCATGGCCAGTCGGTTAGAGGGCTTCTCCCCTTATTATTCCATGATGATGCCTCCATTTCCTCAGGAGCCTCCGGCTGGGACTTTGTCGAAAGCTCTTTGCAAGCCAAAAGATTCCATGTCTGCTGGACCTCCCCCACCTCCACGCCGGCTCCTCTCTCTCCGCTTATCTACACCCACACAGCCTTTGCTTCTCATTCTCCAAGGCTGCAATACACAGCTACTTCATTTTTTAACACAGCTGCAAACGGGTGAAAGGCCCGGCCAGGTGATTTCACCTGCAGCCAGGTGACTCTCCTCCCAGCTGCCCAGCCTTTATCCAGTGCTCAGAGAGCAAGCAGGTTGTTGCCCCACCAGTGTAGGGCTTGGGCTTATGCCTGATGCTGCTTTAGGGCTAAGGGGCAATGGCTCTGGGTTTCCTTTGTCCCCTGCAAGCCTTCCTCCCCCCCCCCGTGATCCCCCTGTGGCCAAGCGTCACGGCTGGCCTGCCTGTCGTGGTCCTGGAAAAGAGATGTGCTCAGGGAGTTTTTAATAGAGATGAATCCACGACAATTTCTGCGGCGTCAGCAGGCTGAAGTGACAGGGAACTGTCTGGGAGCCAGCCCAGCCCTCCTTCTCACTAACATCCTGCCTTTAATTAAAATTGATAATTGTCCTCTCTCGCTTCCTTTGTGCCGCCAGATCAGAGTCACATGGCCGCGAAGAGCAGCAGCGGGAGGGAAGCCGGCCTGATCCTGCCCCGCCAATGCGCCACCCGGGCTTTGTTCTGCGCTGTTCGTGCAAAGTTTTAATTCCATCCCAAGGAGAGATTAAAGCCGAGGGAAATCCTTCCAGAGGCAGCGGCAGCAGGAGGCCGGCAGGGCAGCAGCTGAGCCACTTGGCAGAGGAGACCTGGCATCCGTCTCCTGTCAGCTGAGCGAGGGAGAGGCGGGCATGGGGCCCTGCCCTCCAAAGGCCTCCTCCAGGGCGCTGGGGCACAGCTGTCTCTGGGCCAAGAAGACAAACAGGCACCCAGGCTGCTTTCCCTGCTTGCCTCTGGCAAACGGAACATGGTGGAAATGTTTCCCCAGGCTTGGCAGGGAGGGGGGGCACACCCTGCCCTCTTGCAACCTGCCAAGGAACTGCCAAGCCTGTTTCAGCTGGTGCTGAGTTCTGAGACATCTTTCTTTCTTTCTTTCTTTCTTTCTTTCTTTCTTTCTTTCTTTCTTTCTTTCTTTCTTTCTTTCTTTCCTTTTCTTTTTCTTACGTCCTTCTCCTTCCTTCCTTCCTTCCCCCAAGTCTCTAGTCCTTATTGAACAAGAATCAGGAGACATAATGTACCAGCACTCTTCTGCCCAATATGAGCCTGCAACCCGCCTCCCATTGTTCTTGACCAACAAGGGAAGTCACACTTATGAGTACATTGAGGGAACCAGCAATGGCTTCAGAGACCCTTAAAGGGTTACAGGGACTTCCTGGTTTAGCTGTGATTCCTGCTTTGCAGGGGGTTGGACTAGATGACCCCTGGGGTCCCTTCCAACTCCACAATTCTATGCTTCATTTGGAAGCCTTGAGGCATCTTTTGTCAAAGAGAAGCACTGGCTGCCCATAGGAAGCAAGGGAGGTTTCTGGTGTATTTGGGCATCAGGCCCAGCCTGAAGAGGACTCGGCAGGGCAGCCAAGAGTTCAGGCTCAGGTCTGGTTTTGGGGTTTGTTCTTTCGAGTCTGTAAACCCCGTGACAATGACTCTGCTGCTGTGTTCATCCCTCCACAGTGAAGGTGGGCTGTGGCTGAGGGTGTGTGGTTTGCGCCACCCCTGCAGAGGAGTCCATGCTTTGCTGACTGAGCAGTGGAAATTTGTATTTTTATATTGTAAACCACCCTGTGATCCTTGGATGAAGGGCGGTAGAGAACTGCAAGTAATTGATTGATGGGTGGGTCCTGAGCAGAATGAGGCCTTTTCCTATGTGGCTTCCTAGAGGAGGAGAGAGGGGTGGGGAGCTGCCTGCCTGCCTGCCCGGCTCGCCTGCCTGAGCACAGCTTGTTCCCTGTCGCTTATGAGGAGACGGAATTGGAGTGACAGTTGGGGGGGGGGGCGACCGGAACACGGAGCCGAGGCTGAGCGGCTCTCCTGCTGAGACCATGAAGGGAGACGGAGGGTGGCGGCAGCTGGCAGCCCCTCGGGCCTGCTGGAATCCGGCCAAGGCTCGGCCACGTGGGTCTCTTCCTCCCTGGGGAGCAGGGAGCTGCTGCTGCTGCTGCTGGGGGGTCTGCCGAGCCCCGAGGGGGCGGCCGCCGGGCTCACGATGGTCCCCGCTGCCTCCCCGCAGTCTTGGCCCGGCTCTTTCCAGCACGTGGCCCCCTGAAGAAGTCCCGGGCCGGGTCCTCCCCCCATCGCCCGCTCCCCTGAAGGGCCAGCCGCCGCCGCCTCCCTTCCGACGGCGGCGGGCTCCCTGCCTGCGCCCTCCGCCGCTGCGCCCGTGCCGGAGCCGCCCCTCCTGCTCCCGCCGCGCGGGCTCGTGTGTCAGGGCCGAGCTGGAAATGTCAGGCAGCGCTGCGGGCTGACGGCGGAGTGGCAGATGGACCGCGATGGATCTGTCACTTCGGATTGCGCGTCGCCGTCAAGAGGCAGCCCGAGCCGAGGTGGCAGCGCGGGGCCCGGGCGCGCCCGCCTGGCCAAGCCCGTCTTGCGCCGGGAAGGGACCGAGGGGAGGGGGGCGCCCAAGGAGCTGCCCCTCGGGCGGGGGTCTCTCTCTCTCTCCGACCACCCCTCCCGGGGGCTTCACGGGGGTCCCGCTCCCCAATGCCTCTCTCTGCCTGGAAGCGCGCCCTGCTCTTTCCGACGGAGCGGGCCAGGGAGCAGGTTGCGCCACCGAAGCTCCGTCTCCCGGCACCAGCTCCTGCAGGGAGGACGCAGGATTGAGGACAGAAGGAGACCCCGCTGGATCAGGCCAGGGGCCCACCTAGTCCTGCGTCCTGAGGCTGATCAGGCGCCCCAAGGAACAAGCGCCCTCTCCTCACTAGCTGGCATTCAGAGACAGCAGAACCTCCCTGCTCAGGGACAGTCTATCGCATCAGAGCCTCCTGGATCAGGCCAGTGGCCCACCCAGCCCAGCGCCCTCCCACATGTCTCTTTTGGGAAACCCGCAAGCAAGGTCCCAGCACCAGAGCCCTCTCTTCTTCTCTGGTGTCCTGCAAGCGGTCTTCAGAAGCGGTGGCGCTTCCGACCGGGCAGGCAGAGCGCAGATATCCTCCATTCATTTGTCTCTCGCCCTTTTTGAAAGCCATCTAGGTTGGTGGCTTGGGAGAAAGTGGCCTTAGTCTCCCAGAAACTAGGGGGGGGAGGACAAGGAGGCCCCACCCAACAGAGGACGCCGGGACGAGCACCGCCCTTCTACCCCGAACCCTCGAGTCCCTCTCGAAGTGCGGGGTCTTCTTGGATGGGCTCGAGGGGACCCGAGAAAGGAGGCGACTCCGGCTTGCCGAGCTCGCCAGACTCGTCTGCGAGGGAGGAAGGGAGGGAGGCGAGCCGGGAAGGGCTCCCCGTGGGCGCGCGGACGACGTCGGCTGCATTCCGGGCATGTCCCTCCCGTCTGCGAGCCGAGCTGCCGCCTCCGCGCCGGCCTTGGATTGGATCCCGTGTCCCCATCTCCTTCCTGGTCAGGTACAGCAACTTGGCGGCGGCGACTGCTGAGCTGGGCCGACCAAACACGTCCCCTCCCCTTCCAGCGTCCCTCCCCAGCACCCAAAGACCCCGGAAAGCACTGCAGGCAGGAGAGAGGCGCAGGGAGCCGCCACCATCGGCCTCCGACGCAGGACCCCTCGGAGGACACCAGCGCCTGCGGCTGGGCGGGGCGCCCTCCTTAGGATCACCGCATTGTAGAGTCGGAAGGGATCCCCAAAGGTCATCCAGCCCAACCCACTGCGATGCAAGAAGCAGCTGAAGAACCCTAGACAGGAGGCCATCCAATCTCTCGTTAAAAACCTCCATCCCTGACAGCATGTTTCACCCTGGGCTTCCTCCAGGCGGAAGGGGGTGCAGAGGTCTGTGGGGACTCTGCCCCCATCTCAGCCTCACTTCTCTGCTGTTCTCTGTGTGGGGCTCCCACGGAGGCTGCGACTGGTCCAGAGTGCTGCCACAAGCCGGGTGGTGAATGGTGCTCCTTGCCACCAACCCAGCACCAAGGGTTCTATCCTGGCAGCCTATTTACCCCTGAAGCAGTTATAAGATGCTGCAGCTTACATAGCAAAGCTCTAAATAGCTCTGGAGCAGTTTCCCTGAAAGACCCCCACCCCCTTCTCTGCTCAGACCCCAGTGAGCTTTGCCAAGGCCTGGTGCCCACCATCTTGTGGTAACCTGGAGGCGGATGTTCCACTGGTGGCGCCAGTGTTGCGGAAAAGCAAGAGGTCCCGTCAGTCTTGGCATTCTGCCTGTTTCAACAATCATCCCCCTCATCTCCCGACTTGACCCTACTGCTTTAATTATTGTTCTAACTGTTGCGTTGTTCTAATAGGCTTGTTTACCATACACCTTAATTACGGAGGTTTTAATGTTTTGATGAAATTGTTCTGCTCTGCATTTTTGTTATGCATTGCTCTATTTCTGTAATCAGTCTTATTCTCCCTATTTTGCTGTTGGCTTTTAGCGTTTGTGAACTGCCTTGGGATTTCTTCTCGCAAGGAAGTGCAGCATCTTTAATGTGGGGCTGCCTTTGAAGATGATTTGGGATCTGCAGCCAGGGCAGGATTTGACTGCTGACTGGAGCAAGACGGTGGGAGCACCGAACACCAGCCAGCTCTGGCACGAGGGCTGTCAGGGCTGGAGCCAGCAGCAGGTCAGCAAGAAAGCAGGAGTGCTGTCAACTCTTTAGGCAAGGAAACAGATCAGGCCTAGGGGTCTCAGCAACGTTTCCTAGGAGGTCTTGCCCTGGTGAAGCAGTTGCGAGGACTGAAGGTCTCCGGCTTCCCAGTGCCCACTGGGACTCCTCCCCTCCAAGGTCTTTTCCACGCAGTCTCAAACTGTGCCTGTGCCCCCCCCCCGTGGCTCTGCCCATTTCATTTCGGGGGGGGGGGTGTTCTAGAAAACCAGAGGGGAAGGGAGCTGGTTGCAGAAGGAGGAGGGGACTCCCTGGCCTCTTCAGTAGCCTGTCTCCACCCTGCCTCCCCTCCAGCCTCTGCTTCTGCACTGTTCTCTGCCACAGCCTCTTCCTGTTCTCTAAACCCTGCCACCACTTCTGCCACCCCCCCTCCCAGCCTGTTGCCTCTTCTCCCTCTGACCACTCAGTGTTGTCCCACCACCAGTCCCCTGGCTCTGAGCCTTCTTCCCCTAGGAGTTCCCTAGGGGCTCCCCCCCCCTTTGGTGCCTCCCGTCATTCCACCCAGCCAGTCTATGACAACTGCATTAGCTGCCACTTGGCTACTGGGCTCCCTTAAATGTGCCTATAAAGTCTTCGGTTGCTGAGGACCACAATGCCTCAAGGACCGCCTCTCCCCATAAGAACTGACCCAGATATTACAGTGTTCATCACCTGAGGCCCTTCTCCTTGTTCTTCCTCTGAGAGAGGGGTGGAAGGCCTTTTTGGTGGTGGCTCCCAGAACATGGCACGCTTCTGAAATATACTCAGAGAGAAGCCATCAGTTTCATCCAGTTTATTTCAGAGTAGTCAGATAAAAACAGTCAGTCATCGGGTGTGTTCTGGCTTTTTGGTCCCTCCCAGACCCAGGCTAGATATCCTGTAACCACACCCTAGGTCACACCTGATTTGTTGTTGTTGTTTAGTTGTTTAGTTGTGTCCGCCTCTTCGTTACCCCCTGGACCAGAGCACGCCAGGCACTCCTGTCTTCCACTGCCTCCCGCAGTTTGGTCAAACTCATGCTGGTAGCTTCGAGAACACTGTCCCACCATCTCATCCTCTGTCGTTCCCTTCTCCTTTTCCCTCCATCTTTCCCAGCATCAGGGAGTCCTCTCTTCTCATGAGGTGGCCAAAGTCTTGGAGCCTCAGCTTCAGGATCTGTCCTTCCAGTGAGCACTCAGGGCTGATTTCCTTCAGAATGGAGAGGTTTGATCTTCTTGCAGTCCATGGGACTCTCAAGAGTCTCCTCCAGAACCAGAATTCAAAAGCATTAATTCTTCAGCGATCAGCCTTCTTTATGGTCCAGTTCTCACTTCCATACATTACTACTGGGAAAACCAGAGCTTTTACTATATGGACCTTAGTGGGCAAGGTGATGTCTCTACTTTTTAAGATGCTGTCTAGGTTTGTCATTGCTTTTCTCCCAAGAAGCAGGCGTCTCTTAATTTTGTGACTGCTGTCACCATCTGCAGTGAACATGGAGCCCAAGAAAGTAAAATCTCTCACTGTCTCCATTCCTTCCCCTTCTATTTGCCAGGAGGTGATGGGCCCAGTGGCCATGATCTTAATTTTTTTGATGTTGAGCTTCAGACCATCCAGCAAACCACTCCAGTATCCCTGCCAAGAAAACTCCATTGACAAAGACAAAGTCACACCTGATAGGCTAGTTCAAACTTCCCTTCTGGAGCTGGATTGGACGGCTCCACTGCCAATCAGATGCTACCTTCTAGAATCCTCCCTGCCTATTATTCTAGGATCCCAACCTCAGACACAACACTTCCATGCATGGAAGTAGGCCTGGCGTTTAGGGTGCCAGGCTAGAACATTTCTGTTTGCCATCTCCTTTGATTGTTTCTTGGAAGGGTAGTGAGATATGTTTTTGGCCCTTTAGTGCACTTCTTAGAATCACAGAACTGCAGAGTTGGGAGGGGTCCCGGGGGCAATGGAGGACTCTCACCTGGATCACACCTGGCAGATGGCCCCCCAGCCTCCAAGGAAGGAGAGTCCTTTCGTAAATATTCCTGAATGAGCATGTTTCTGCTCTGTCTTTGGTCCTTGTTTCATGCAGAGTTGTGTTTGGGACATTTGTCTCTGTGTGGAAAGCAATAAATATATTTTTTTAATTCACTTTTTTCTTCTATCTGTAAAACTGCACGCCCCTGCGGTCTCCTTTGTCGCCAAAAGATAATATGGCAAAAAATAGAGCAAACCTCCTAAAACCGACATCGCCCATAAATTGGGAGTTGGCTGGTAAAGTGTATCATAGATGTCCAAATCCTCTTCCTCACCTCTGTTTCTTTGGGAGCAGGAATCCCTCAGGAGGGAGAGGACAGCGTTCTGCTATAAATGCTGTAATCCATATTAAGCCACTGGGACAAGAGGACACAATAACGCCAAAGAACAAGAGACCAGGGGGGAGCCTGTGCAGGGAAAAGAGCCAGGCAGGCTTTGCCCCCCACACCCCCACACCATCCATAACTTCTCCTGGTTCTTCTTTCTTTTAACCACGCTTAAGACTGGGTAGGACAGCCATTCAGACAGGATAGTCCTCTGCAAAGGGGGACACATCCCCCCCCCCGCCCAGGTGATGTGGGACTCACATAGCTGCTGCTCTCCTCTTCCCATGACTAAGCGACCAGGTTTGCTAACAGACCAATGTTCAGGGCTACCAGCTTTAATCCTTCCCTTCCCTCTGGACATCTGTAATACTCTCAAATGCTTCTTGCAAAGGAGCCCAGAGCATATTAAGGAGAGGCTTTCTTAAAGTTGCAGGCCTTCAGTCACAGAATCATAGCATCAAAGAATGCGTTTCCAGACCCTTGATCTTCTTGGTCGCCCTCCTCTGCACACCTTCCAGTTTGTCAATGTCCTCCTTGAATTTTAGCTCCCAGAATTGGACACAGTATTCCAGGTGTGGTCTGACCAAGCCAGAATAGAGCAGGACTATGACTTCTTCCCTTGATCTGGACACTAGACTTCTGTTGATGCAGCCTTTGAATAGCATTAGCTTTTTTTGCTGCTGCGTCACATGGTGGACTCATGTTCAGCTTGTGGTCTACCAAGATCCCAAGATCCTTTTCACATGTACTACTGGCAAGTCATGTGTCCCCCATCCTATATTTGTGCATCTGGTTCTTCCTGCCTAAGTGCAGAACCTTACAATTGTCCCTATTGAAATTCATTTTGTTAGCTTGCGCCCAATTCTCCAATCTGTTAAGGTTATTTTGAATTCTGATTCTGTCTTCCTCTGCATTAGCTACCCCTCCCCAATTGGTGTCATCTGCAAGTTGGATGAGCATCCCCTCAATTGCTTCGTTCAATTTATTTTCAAAGACATTGAACCCAGGTATCTGAAGAAGTGTGCATGCACATGAAAGCTTATACCCAGAACAAAATTAGGTGGTCTCTAAGGTCAGCGTGGGCGGCACTGTGGTCTAAACCACAGAGCCTAGGGCTTGCTGATCAGAAGGTTGGTGGTTTGAATCCCCGCAACAAGGTGAGCTCCCGTTGCTCAGTCCCTGGTGTTTCCGTGCGCTGCTCTGGTTCACCATAAGCGGCTTAGTCATGCTGGCCACATGACCTGGAAGCTGTCTGAAGACAAATGCTGGTTCCTTTGGCCAGTACAGTGAGATGAGTGCTGCAACCCCAGAGTCGTTCGCAACTGGACTTAACTGTCAGGGGTCCCTTTACCTTTAAGGGTCTACTGGACAATTTTTTTAATTTTTTATTTATTGAGCCCATTGTTCAGGACAGAGCTCTGTGACACCCCACTTGTCACTTTTTTCTAGTATGATGAGGAACTATTAGGGAGCCCTCTTTGGGTTCGGTCATTTGAAGGAGTTGGGGATGTTTAGCCTGGAGAAGAAAAGATGAGAGGTGACCTGAGAGCCATTGGAAGATCTGGACGACGGAACAAGCTTGTTTTCTGCTGCTCCAGAGGGAAGGACCCAAACCAACAGATTCATATTTTTACAAGAAATGAGATTCTGACTAAACATTAGGAAGAACTTTCTGAGGGTAGGATCCATTCAACAGCTGGACAGACTTCCTCAGAAGGCAGTGGACTCTCCTTCATTGGAAATTTTAAAGCAGAAGTTGGATGACCACTTGCCAGTGATTCTTTAGCTGAGATTTCTGCATTGCAGGGGGCTGGACTAGATGACTTGTGGGGTCCCTTCCAACTCTACAGTAATATGATTACAATGTCTCCTTTTTTAGGTGCAGTGACCAAAACGTTTTACAGAACCATCCAAGGGCATATCCAATTGAGCACTGAAGAGTGAGCTTTCTGCTGGAAAGCTGGAGGGCTGGCAAAGGCGAAACCGCTTGGACACATGCCTAGGAAGAAGGGGGCAAGCAGGAAACTTCTCAGACCCCTGTTTTCTAGACACAGCCGAAGAGGAAGTGTGGCTGAGTCCCTGATCCTCAGAGGCACCTTAGTCTCTAAAGGATTGCAAGGAAGGAGGGCAGAATGCGTTTCACTATCCTGGTGAATAGTCACTGGGACTCTTCCTTCCTCCTTTCTGCATGCGTCTAACCTATTTAAATAATAATAATAATAATAATAATAATAATAATAATAATAATAATAATAATAATTTATTATTTATACCCCACCCATCTGGCTGGGCCTCCCCATAGAAACCAAAAATACATTAAAATATCACACGTTAAAAACTTCCCTGAACAGGGCTGCCTTAAGATGTCTTCTGAATGTCTGGTAGTTGTTTATCACTTTGACATCTCGTGGGAGGGCATTCCACAGGGCGGGCGCCACCACCGAGAAGGCCCTCTGCCTGGTTCCCTGTAGCTTTGCTTCTCGCAGTGAGGGAACCGCCAGAAGGCCCTCGGCGCTGGACCTCAGTGTCTGGGCAGAACGATGGGGGTGGAGACGCTCCTTCAGGTATACTGGGCCGAGGCCGTTTAGGGCTTTAAAGGTCAGCACCAACACTTTGAATTGTGCTCGGAAACGTACTGGGAGCCAATGTAAAAAGCCGTCAAAGCTGCTGGCCATTGCTTTCTCTATCGGCAGAGGGTTGCGTAAACAGATCAGATGTTGCATGGCAAAATCCTCCTTTTGTTTGCCCTCTGGCAATCCGCTTTGCTTTGCCTCACCTTGAGGCCAGATTATGTGTGAGCCATCCAGGTCCTTCTGTGCGTGTTCTGGTGGCCGCTGTTCCCTCCAGCATCAGAGGCAGTAAACACAGCCAAGTGGTGGTTTCTCCTCCTCATGCACACAGGCCCTTCTCCCGCAATATTGAGGAGCCGGTTCTTCCGGCAAATGCCTTTCCAAATCCTGTCCTTTCTTCTCCTCGGAGTGAAGAGTCTAGAAGTGCTTGGTAATCTTCCCCCCTTCTTCCTTGATGTCTGAGTGCCGTTTCTGCCTTTCTGTGACATCAGCAAATGTTTTGCAGGTTTCTCTTCTTCCCTCCTAATCCCCCCCCCAAGAGCAATCTTCAGTGGACTCTTTGATTCCCCTGGGATCCAAAGAGGAGGACTTGGGGGGAGACAAACCCTTCTCTCTCTCCATCCTCTTTCCCTGGCCAGGGGCGTCGGCAACCTGTTTGTTTGTTTGTTTCCTTGCTTGTTTATATGCCACCCTCTCATAAAATGCCAGGGCAGCCAGAGTAGAGCAATATTAAAAATGTAATATTGCTTAAAGGGTGGCTTGAACTTTAAAACCGTGCTTTCTAACGAAGACGATTCTCCACAGGTCCCTCCAAAACCGGAGGTTTCAGATCTGCCAGTGTGGTGTAGTGGTTAAGAGCGGTGGTCTCGTAATCTGGTGAACCGGGTTCGCGTCTCCGCTCCTCCACCTGCAGCTGCTGGGTGACCTTGGGCCAGTCACACTTCTCTGAAGTCTCTCAGCCCCACTCACCTCACAGAGTGTTTGTTGTAGGGGAGAAAGGGAAAGGAGAATGTGAGCCGCTTTGAGACTCCTTAAAGGGAGTGGAAGGCGGGATATTGTTAGCCGCTTTGAGACTCCTTTGGGTAGTGATAAAGCGGGATATCAAATCCAAACTCCTCCTCCTCCTCCTCCTCTTCTTCTTCTTCTTCTTCTTCTTCTTCTTCTTCTTCTTCTTTGCTCAGGATGTTACAAAAAGATTTGGAACTTCTTGGGGGGGTCTTTATAAAGCATCTGCAAGCATTTGGGGTGGGGGCCCTACTGACATTTTCTATAAAAAAATTCCTTCCAGTGGCACCTTAAAGACCAACTAAGTTAGTTCTTGGCATGAGCTTCCGTGTGCATGCACACTTCTTCAGATACACTGAAACAGAAGTTGCCAGACCCTTCTATATAGAAGTAACTAACTTAGTTGGTCTTTAAGGTGCCACTGGAAGGAATTTTTTTATTTTGACTATGGCAGACCAACACGGCTACCTATCTGTAACTGACATTTTCTATATCAAAGAGGCCCCGACCCCCAAGTTAATTTGGTGGTGGAAGTTGGTGAAAGCAGGGGAATGTCTTGTGCCCTGCAGGCTCCCTCGGGAGATAGTGGCCTCTCCTTCCTTGGGGGTCTTTAAGCAGAGCTTGGGTGGCCATCAGTCATGGATTCTTTAACTCTGATTCCTGCATTGCAGGGGGCTGGACTAGATGACCCTGGGGGGCCCTTCCAGCTCTACAATTTTATGTTTCTAAGTGATAAAAAACGGCCTTGTCATGATTCAGTAGCATCGTCTTAGGAGTTTGATCTTTCTGCAGGTCAAAAAGTCTTCCTTCTTTGCTTGCACTAACTGAAGAATTTTAAATGCCAGCTTAGGGCAGCCAGGAATTAACTCCTCCAGCTCAGTAAAATGAAAAAATGGCTGGAGAGGGAGAATCTATTCTTGTGCAGCAAATATCACAGAGACTCCCTGCTCCTTGGATAGCTCCTCCTTGGCAACTCAGACCTGCAGTTTTCTTGTAAGTAGCCTTTCCTGGCTAGGAACATTACGGTACGCAGACCATCCAGACTCTCGGGAAACACATTCAAACTTGCCTCTTTCTGCAACCCTTCTGAAATCTTTATCTCAGTGGCCTGCCTTGGATTCGAATTGATTTTATGCATGTGCTGCTATTTCAAACCATTTTTATAACTGTTTCCTCAACTTGCTTATATATACCTATATACCGTATTTTTCGCCCTATAGGACACACTTTTTCCCCTCCAAAAATGAAGGGGAAATGTGTGTGCGTCCTATGGAGCGAATGCAGGCTTTCACTGAAGCCTGGAGAGCAAGAGGGGTCGGTGCGCACCGACCCCTCTCCCTCTCCTGGCTTCGCGCACCTCTCCGCAAGCAGCAGGAGTGCTCCCGCTGCTTGCAGAGAGTTGCCTGCCTGCTGAAGCCTGCGCGTGCCGAGCTCAGCGCATCCAGACTTCGCGGACCTCTCAGCAAGCAGCGGGAGCCAGCGCTGGGCTCCCACGGCTTGCAGAGAGCTGCCTGTTTGGGGGCTGGGGTCGGGGGAAGCTCGAGCTTCCCCCACCCCAGCCCCGCGCCTGGGGAAAATTTCCCCCCCCCCTTTATTCCCCCCCCAAAAAAAACTAGGTGTGCCTTATGGGACGGTGCGTCCTATAGGGCGAAAAATACAGTATGTGATTATTCTAACTATGTTTATATATGTATCTGTATTATATATGCAATTCTACTGTAAATTACTTCAGGGTGACTCATGGCAACATAACAACAGCCTGCTGGATCAGGCCAATGGCCCACGAAAAGGTCTCACATTAGCCTGTGGGAAACCAGCAAGCCTGTTCAAAGCCCAAGAGCCGTCTCCAGGTGTTGCTCCCCGTTATCTGGCATTCGGAGGTAGACTGTCCCTGAGCATGGGGGTTCTCTTCTCACAACCGACAGCCCTAAGAAGAGTCCTGCAGGTGGATCAGGACCACAGCCTCTCTGGTGCAGCCTCCTGTTCTCAGAGGGGCAGCCTGAGGCCTCAAAGGGAAACCCACAGGCAGACCCTGAGCCCAAGAGCAACTCTGCCCTCCTGCCGTTTCCGGCAACTGGGATTCAGAAGCATTGCTCTTCTAGCTGGAGGCAGAGCAGAGCAGAGTCACGATGGCTAGTAGCCCCAATTAGCTTCTCCTCTATGAGAAGTGATTTATAAATGCAGTAATAGTCATCATCATAACCCTAAGCAGCAGATGTTCAATGGCAGGGGTGGAACGTTAAAGTTATAGGTTTAATGCACATAACATGCCGTGTTTGAATGCATTGCATTGAAAATGCTACAGTGCGAACTTTACCTTCGGCGAAAAGGTTCCACTCTGGCAAAAGAGTCAAGGAAGGCTTATACTTTCTCCATTAGATTGAGCTCTCTGGAAGCGGAGCTGCCTAGTGGACACAGCAGGAGGCTGAAACCTGAGGAGCCTCTGTGTGTGCTTCTTGGAGATGGCTAGTGACAGCCAGGAGCTGAGGCTGCATAGAACTGTTGAGTTGGAGGGGACCCCAAGGGTTCTCTAGTCCAGCCCCCTGCAGTGCAGGGATCTCAGCTCAAACATCCCCGACAGGCGGCCATCCAGCCTCTGCTCTCCAAGGCAGGAGAGTCCACAGCTCCACCAAACAGCTCTTATGGTCAGAAATTTCTTCTTGATGCAGAGATGAACAGCTGAGGTCTCCCTCTGGGACAGGGCCGGATTTAGGTTTGATGCGGCCCTCAGCTCCTGAAGGTAATGGGGCCCTTTCTATGTCCAGCTGTCCTTTGTCAACAACAAATTGTCACTGTTTTTGTGTTGAATATATGCTACAGTATATGGTAATTTATGGACCTAATAGCTAAAGCCATTTTTTGTTTTTATCTTCTATTTTGGAAATGTACATCCAGTTTTCCCCCATTAAATTATTTTGGGGGGCCCTGAGCTAGAGCTTGTTTAGCTTATACGTAAATCCGGCTCTGCTCTGGGACCAGAGAAAGGGAAGTTTACTGAATGCCTAGAGGACTGCACCCCTTGGCTCCCTTGCACTCTGTTACTCTGTTAACTTGTAACATTTATCTAATTGCCCCTAGTGCCAATGTTACAGAGGTTGGGCACACTCTCAGCAAGATGCCAGGGGCCCCCAGTGCTTACCCAGGAGTGGGGAGAGTGAGGCAGGACAGAGACTGCAGTGACATTAAGATCTATGGGTCATTCACATCTCAACAACCTGAGCCTAGGATGGAGAGGCCCCCAGCTGCATGACCTCTCCAGAAGGTGGGTCCTGGCTTCTCTCAGAGCTGCAGCCAGCTTGGGTCCAGGGCAGTGTTGTAATTAGGCTGGCATATAGAATTAAAGGGGAAGAGGCACACAAGACCCTCCTCTGGGCAGCTCCGATGAATTTGGGTCTGTGGTGAAAATTAGGTGATGGAAAAGGGAGGGAGAAAGTTTAGATTTGAAGGAAGGAAAGGAAGAATTAAAGAATTTTGGTTGCTGTGGTTTAGAATCATAGAATCCTAGAGTTGGAAGAGACCACAAGGGCCATCGAGTCCAACCCCCTGCCAAGCAGGAAACACCACCAGAGCACTCCTGACATATGGTTGTCAAGCCTCTGCTTAAAGACCTCCGAAGCAGGAGACTCCACCACACTCCTGGGCAGCAAATTCCACTGTCGAGCAGCTCTCACTGTCAGGAACAGTACTGTACTGTCAAGCAGCTCTTACTGTTTAGAGAGCCCACCCCACTACCTGTGTTTCCTGCTTATACTCACTTCCGCATGCTCTGTCCTGGTGATCCTGGGATCTCTTGGCTGGTTGTTTAAGGCCAGCCTGATTGAGCTTTGCTTCCTCTGGTTAACCCCGCTGGACCTCCAGTTATTTCCAGACCCTGGGATCAGTGGAGGACTGGTTATTCCTCCTGGCAAACTGCCTGGTGCGCGCTGGATCACCAGTCCTTCCTCGCTCCCAGAATCTGGGTAACCAAATGCCCCTTCGAGCATCGCCATCTGTTGTAAACAAAAATCTGCCCTTTTCCCCTTATGGGGTATCCAAGAGCCCATATACAGTCCTTAAGTGGGTTCCCTATTGGTAGGAGAAAAGAACAGAGGCCAACCAGAGAATATTGAGGAGCAAAGCAGCTAGTAAGCCTGATCGTTATTCATCTGTTGCAACAGGGTGCTCCCCTCAACACACACAGGAGGGAGGAGGAACCCATAACAAAGGTGTGCCTGCCCTTATATAGACATTTTAAATTCCCTGCCTTGGAGCTCAAGACCACCCCCCAGATACATCATACCTACATCACAGAAGAGGTGGTCTACAGCAGAAATCTGAGTGCTTTGTTTACCTCCTGTCTGCCAGGTTACCTGTTTAATGCTTACTCAATTGGATTACCTGGGGAGCCTGGCCAATCTTTTGTAATGATAAATACTTAGTTCCTGAGCCAGGTCACAGCCTCACACCCTATTCATATCTTAAATGTGCCCTTAAGACAGGATTTGTGAAGGAAATGACAATGGGGAGGCTTTTCCATTTTCCTTTGACCTTGCAGAGAAAACATTTGGTCATGTTACGGAAGGGGGGGCATGACTTCTTCACTACAATATATTTGCTCAATTTCTCTAGGACTCCATCACCCCTCCCCTGTCCTCCATAATCTCTCAAGTAATCCAGTCAAAATCACTCTGCCAAACCCTTCCTCCAGGCGATGCCAGGTGACAGACTATGCAAACATGGACCATTGCCTTCTCAGGATGTGCTTATCTGCGCATATCTCCAGCTCTCTGCATATTCACCCCTCCCTCCTCCATATGTTAATCTGTGTAACCCAACCTCTCCTTAATGTATTCATGATGTAACTGGGATGTATTT
Source organism: Podarcis vaucheri (assembly GCF_965113315.1). Taxonomy (NCBI): domain Eukaryota; kingdom Metazoa; phylum Chordata; class Lepidosauria; order Squamata; family Lacertidae; genus Podarcis; species Podarcis vaucheri. The sequence continues at coordinate 107,356,540 of NC_138764.1, read as the reverse complement.
TGCACTGTATTCTGGGACATGGAGGGAGTTTCAAAAGTTCATGTCACCCCTTTCTCGCTGTTCAATCTCGCCTTGAACCTGTTGCGCAATAAACTTGGATCTTCTGCAGTTTGCTCCTGCGTCCGGCTGAGCTCATTTTTCTTCCGCAGGGACCCACGGACTTAGTCCGATGAGCTGGGTGGCAGAGTAACCCCGCACCCAGATTTTTCCGTAACAGTCATTTTGGGAATCAAAATTGGTTTCAGGTCAGTCTTCCTGTGCCAATCTATGTACATGCTTGGTTGGTACACTTATGAACATTTAACATATATCTTAAGACCTCAAAATTCCTATCACAGCAGCCAGCTGTGCTCTGGCTGGCAGCCTCTCCAGCCAGCAGCCAAGATGGCTCCAACCTCAGGGCCCCTCCTTTCCCAAAAAACCTCTGCTCAAAAGGACAGCATTATTCCTGTGTGACCTCAGGTCCAGTTACCTGGCATGAGCCATGGGGGAAGGAAAGTTCTTTGCATTGTCAATGGCCCTTAATGGCTCTCGATTGTCTGCTAATGGCTCTGTACTTAGCTAGCCAGCCAAGGTAACCTTCCTTTGTACTACAGGAGGGCTCTTTCCCCCCCAAGCAATTCCAGGCCAGGAAGTTGGTTCTGCCTTCCTTTTTGCACTGCTAAGGTGAAGACTTCAAACAATGGTTAAGTTCTAAAAATTATGGGTGTCTTGATTCTGTCACCCACAAGAGACAACATTATACTCCCTCAAAAAGCGCCCATCTGTCTCAGGTGTGCAAAATAACAAAAAGGTATTAGAATGCACATCATAAAAAAACTGCACACAGTAGCAAACCCGACACGGACACCATTCCTTTCAAGCAAGGTTCCATCCCAGCAGGGTCTCTGGAGGCCTCCCTCCTCCTCCTGCTGCAATTCTGCATTTCCAAACAGCTTTCAAACACACACAAGGATTAGCTGAGCAATTCTTTAAAAACCCTCAAAACAGTTTCTCTCGCTGCCACCAGCGTGCAAGCAAAGGAAGCACAACACAGCATTTCAAATCCATTGTTGAGCTTGCAGGATGACTCTCTTTGCAAATCTGTTCTCAGTCCCAAGTGCAGACACTCCTGCAGTAAGCAGCCTGCTTGGGGTTTTCATCGATGGCCCTTGTGGTCTAGTCCAACTCTATGATTCTAAGCTCTAAGTTCCAGGAGCTCCCACAGCTACACTGTGCAGGTTCTGGTTGGCAGCAGCTTCAGAGGCTCACCTTCTGGGCTGCCTTCCTGCAACAGTGTCTTCAAATCATGGCATAGCTTTGTGGCAGGCATGTCCAAAGCCCCTTTTGGGGGCCTAACCCTGTGGCAGTTAATTTACTGGGGTCAAATCATAAAAAAAACCTCAACAAATTTGGGGTCAAATTGTCAAAAAAGTGAAACTTCAATCCTAGAAAAAGCTCAACAACTTTGGTCAAATCTGGCCCTCTTTGAAAAACGTTTGGGCACCCCTGCTTAATGGTCGCAACCAGCTGCCCCCAGTGCCCAACCCCAGTGGGCACCACCCCTTTAGGGTACAATATGTCCACCCAGCTCCAAACTCTCCCATTGGGGCCAAAAGGCCTCCCCAGTGGTGTTGCATGGGGGACACAGTTTCCCAGTGGGGAAGAGCAGGCGAGTTAATTTTCCACTCTCACAACCTCAAATGCCTGGATCATCCCTTTGCAAAGCCTCAGCTGGAATGTCACCATCCCTCTGCCAGGCCAAGGGGCCTGGGCTGGGCCTCTGGCAGAGAGAATTCCTTGCTACCTCCAGTCCAGATCAGGGATTCCGCTGAGCCCCTCTAACCTGTGATCCTGCTAGATGCATGATTCAGCAGCCGCAGAGAGATGGGTAGATCTGAGGCTTGTGAAATCTGGAAGCCAACCAAGTCCCATCTGCCTGAACCAGGTGGGAAATATTGGCTTAGCCAGACAGGCAGAAGGCAAAGAATTAAGGAAGGTGCTGCTCTCAGAGCATATGCTCAAGCCAAGCATTTCTGATCAGCCTCGCATGCCTTTTCTCAGGAAAACCCACTCCTGGTCTCCTCCAAGTGCATTCTTCCCAGCAACCTCATTCAGAGTATGGGGCAGGAAGCTTTTTCTGTTGCTCCAACCGCTGGAGTCTGAAGCTCTTCCTGTGGTCAGAGATCTCCCAGGACATTCGAGATCCCAGTTCTGCTCGCTCCTGGTGCGGGAGGAAAACTGGCTTATGTCTTGGACCTTGTTTAGGTGAGACTGGCATTGGGCGCCACACCTCAAGAAGAAGGGATGCCTGGGAGGGAGGGAGGGCTGGGCTGGGAAGGAAGCCGGCAGCCTGTTTCCCTGGCTTTTAAAGAGGACTGGAAAAATCCACGGAGGAGCTGGTGGTTGACCGTGGCTTCTAGCCAGGATGGCTGCCCTCTGCCTCCACGGTCAGAGGCCACTGGCTGGAAATCCTGCTTGTGAGAACCAGATGCTGGCTGGTGGGGCATGGACCTGACCCAAGAGGCTCTCCTGATCTTCTCAGTTTGGCTTTGGGTGTCTCTGGAAACAGGGCGCCAGCCTCTGCTTTGGGACTTGGGGCTGCCAGTGCATTTCTGCCCCTGTCTCTTCTCTAAGATTTTGCAGGAAGCTACCTCCTGAATTCCCCCACAGAACCTCCTGCAAGTTCCAGGGATACTTTCCATTCCAGGAGCCACTTTTGCACGATTCCCTCTGTGGAGCAAAACCTCGCAGTGCAATTAGCAGTGGGGGATGATTGCAGCGTGAGCAGCACGGCTCCTCTTTGCTCAGGCCCTCTTTGTAGTCCAAGGTCGCCGGCTTCTGCCAAGGACTCAGCCCCCTGTTCAGGTGTGAGGGGGGCTCTGGAAGCAGGCGGAGAGCTGCCTTGCGCAGAGAGCCACTGGCCTTGCAGTTCACGCTGCTCCCCAGGCAGGCAAGAAGGGTCTCGGGGTGACTTCCCTCCTCCCGCACCTCATCATCTGCTCCCTTCACTGGGAAGGGTTCTGAAAGCTTCCTGCACAGGCAGAGTTTGCTGGCTTGGCAGCAGCAGCAGCCCTCTCGGTCCCCTGCTCAATGGCACCAATGATCTGACACACCTATGCCAAGCTCTGCTGCTGCTGTTGTTCCTTCCTTTATCACCCAAGGGCTGCTTTGCTTTTTCCTCGCTGCCCGGCAGTGCTTCTGTCTGTATCTGTGGGGCGGAAAAGCTTCAGGGGCCAACGGGGAGGAGGCATTCATTGCACCCCAGCAGGAGTTGCGTCTGGGTTCCATGTGTGGCATGTATGAGGTGGAAGGACCATCTCCCTGACTCCAAACTGAACATGACTCCACCGTGTGATGCAGCAGCAAACAAGCTAATGAAATTCTGGGCTGCATCACAGAAGTCTAGTGTCCAGATCAAGGGAAGTCACAGTCCTGCTCTATTCTGCCTTGGACAGGCCACACTTGGAGTCCAGTGTCCAGGTCTGGCCACCACAGTTTAAGAAGGATGTTGACAAGGTGGGAAGGTGTGCAGAGGAGGGCAACAAGATGATCAGGGGCCTGGAAACCAAGGAACGGTTGAAGGAGCTGTGTATGTTTAGTCTGGAAAAGAGGAGACTGAGAGGAGATATGAGAGCCATCTTCAGATACCTTAAGGGCTGTCCCATGGAGCAAGCTTGTTTTCTCCTGCTCTGGGGGTAGGACTTGAACCAATGGATTCAAGTTACAAGAAAGGAGATTCTAGCTGAACATCAGGAAGAACTTTCCATCAGGAAGAACTTTCCATCAGTAAGAGCTGTTTG